>NC_081767.1:3832057-3941628 GCF_963082965.1 Carassius carassius
GTTTTGTCGTAAAAAAAATAAATCTGAAATAGTATCTTGTATCCAATAACCCAATAATCTCATTACAGCATTGGAAAATCTTTCTAAAGTGTTGGTTACATTACTTTAATCTTTGTTAATGTTTGTTGAATAACTGTTCGTTGTGAGTTCATTTTTGCTCATATCCATTAAAACATTTTTTTTTACAGATACAACTTTTGATTGTATTAGTAAAAGTTGAAATTAACTTGAGATTAAGCAATGTTTTAGAAACATTTTTCATTGTTAGTTTATGTAATGTAGTTAACCAATGGAATCGGATTGTAAAGTGTTACTGAGATATTTTATCCAAATCATAGTACATTTTGAATCATCATTGAGACAAGATTACAAAAGTGATTTTATAGGAGAAAACTCTTAGAAGACTTCTCCAATTATGGCATTAAAGTGATCTTATTTGTGATTTCTCTTTTTATATGAGTAGTCTTTTCTAATTCTCATGGGATTTTGATGAATAAGTAAATGTGTAAAGCTAAATAACAGTATATAGTGTGTGCTTTAGAGAAGTGAAGGACCCGCACCTGGTCGGGGAGCGCGAGCGAGAGAGGAGGGCAGCTTTAAAGCTTTTACCACTGTGCAAACAGTAGGCTGATTGCTTTTAATGGGATCAACTAGAGGCCTCTGTGAGAGTCAGCCCTGCCCGGACCAACACCGGGATGTCGGGTAAATGTAAGCTCACTTCTCATTACTGCTCTTGAAAGGGCCCGTGTAATCCAGCACACGTAAATGCAAACACACATCCACTCTCAGGAGCACAGACACCTTTGTGATGGGACAGTTGAGAGCAGAACAGCTGAAGAGCACGATGACAAAACCTGTAATGCACTTAGACGCAGAACCAATAGATTTCAACTTTTTCTTGTTGTTATTTGAACTTCACTTCAGGGTATAGTATATCATTTTTATGGTTTACTAGTACTAAAAACATTAAAAAATAAAATTAAACAAACTTTAAATAGAATATATATATATATATATATATATATATATATATATATATATAAACATTCATTAAGTTTAACCGAAAATGTTATCAAAATGTTATCAATTGTTTTTATTTAGTACTTTAGTAGAATTTATTCCAGACCGAAAAAAGTGCATGGATTATAAAAACTAATGACAAGTACAAAAGCAAATAAAAAATTACTAACACTTTAATTATGAAAACAGAAAATATACAATTAAAACCTAATTCACAGTATTAATAAAAACTAGTAGCTCCATACTTTCAATCTTAATATACGGAAATTAATCCATTATGAAAATAGGAATTATTTCATGTTGAAAATTATGATCATCCAAGCACAGGGTGAAATAATAAACCATTTTAATATTTATTTTATATGTAATTTTATTTCCATGACTTCCTCAGTTTTGACCTCAGCAACTATTTGTTTTTCAGAAGTTTTATCAAAAGTGAATGCACTAGAAATAAAGACAAGTCAAGGTACTGTAAATATTACTTGAAAACAAAACAAAACAAAACGTACAATTTTATTGTACATATTTTATATTGTGACAAATTACCGTATATGTGAAAAGTTCTTTGTGGGTATTCAGGTTAAATAATACTATGAAATTAACCTTAAGGACTTTTTATATTCTAAAAATGTAGTTTGCATCAGCACACATCATCTCCAAACATCAGCATGACCAGAGGATCAAAGTGGGACTCTGAAGCATTGTGCCAGAACCCACTGAGATTTGTCAGTTTTGAGACCGAGGCATCTGACTCTTTCATAGCCTGTACAGTCCCATGTTCCCCTCCTCTTGTCTCAGTGCTACACGATTGAAGGCCATCAGCTGGAACGAGTCCTGAGGCATTGTGTGACCAAGTGATGAGTCTGTGTTTGATGAGAGGCAGGATCCTGTATGGCGAAACCAAAGAGAGAAGCGTTGAGCTAACTCAGAGAGTTTGGCTGAGGATCAGCACGCAGTTATGACTTGAAGGATCTAAAAACCATAAAATCATTGATCTCCCTTTCACTCATATTTGATTTGAAGTGTATTGCATTCGGCTTTGTTAACCAGTGGAGCACAATATTTTCCAATGAAAGTCACATACACGACATAAGGATGCATAAAAATGACTAGATCTTAATTTCTGGGTCAACTATCTCTTTAAATTCTAGTTTCTGAAGGCCAAGACTTTGAAGAGTCAGTTTCCAGAGTAGATTTCTACACGGAAAAACAGGATGTTCTTCTCTGAAAGTTCTTGATAATCTATTGATTGCTCGGTCCATTTAAATGTGACTCACCGCATACGTCACTGCAGAGCAGGAACAAATGCAAATGACACATTTTCAAGTTATTTCTGACGTGCAATCTGCAAAGCATGCAAATAAGGGTTTGTAAACTATATTTTATTGTGCGACCCCTGGTTGGGGTAAGTGTTCTCTTGAGCATTTATTGTGAAAGTTAAAGAGGTTAAGAGGTGCTTGTGTCGTCCACTGTGGACAGATAACACTCTTTCAGTCCCCACTCACAGGCCTGGCCCAAAGCCAACTGATAACACAGTCACATACCATCTTTATTAATGATTGGTCAAGTCCTGGGCCGGAGCACAAACCCCCTGGCAGGTAAAATAAAGGAGCCACATCTGAGCTCCGGCCAACAAAAGCAATCCATTTTAACACTGCAATGGCAACATTCCTTCAGGAACTAAAGAAAGCATGCAGGTAAAAAAAAAAAAAAGCTTTATAAGGAGCCTTACATCACCAGATATGGAATGAAAGGCACTCTAACATCTTGATAACCTTATTAATTAGTTAACATGTAGCATGACAACTATAAAACACAAATTATGTTGAAAATTGGGAATTTTTTATGGGTCTATAAGGTATTTTTGTGGCAAATAATGGTGCAAACCATATAAAATCAGCACATTATAGTCCAGCAAGACGCAAAACATTAGGGTTGAGCTTGTGAGCGAAATTAACTAAATGAAACACTTTACAATAAGGTTTGTGAACAGAGTGAACTAATAAGTGTCTTATTATTGGAAAAGAACAATATGGTCACCCAAATTCAATCCTTTTGAATTACTGAATTTTTGCATATCACCAACAATATCAAAACTTTGGTTTGGTTTTGGCAACCAATCTAAAAGAAAACAATTGTTTTACAAAATGGCAATTTCGGATAAATTTGTACGATGTGGTTTGTGTGGAAATGTATACTGAAAAACAAATTAGTATAGGATTTACATAAAGTAACCTTAAATTAAACATGACATTTTGAAGTAGAAAGACTGAAAGACTATTTTCTAGTAAACCGTACTTCAATAATATTAATTTGTTATTTACAACATCAAAACAAATGATTTGCATGAGGCTCCAACCCTAAAAATAACAGTCAGTGGAGCAAATACATACAAATTAGCTACCAGTTGTGTATTGTCATGAGATTGTGCTGGGTTTGGCAGACCCCGAATCAGCAGCTGAACTCTGACCCAAAACGCTGAACCCCTGTATGGCCGAGGCCCTGAGCGATGGCCTGCTGTGAGTCTGCAGCCTCCAAACTCAGCTGTGTCTGTCGTGCAGGAGGAAATGTTGGTTAATGAGTAGCCTGTGCTGAGTTGTGGCCCTCTGCTACAGGTGTGGGGGCCAAGGACAGCAGCTGATAAGACTAGACATGACCAGGAGAGGGGGAAGAGAGAACAACCGCGAAACTGAGGGAGGACTGGAGATATCAATGAGCTGGCGTTACTAAGAGACAGCCTAGATTCATCAGCATATAACGGTATCTGCCTCACTCCTACGTGCTTTTTACACTAAAGAGCTGTTGGATTGGAGATTGGAGAAGTATTTTAACACTGAAAAAATGTATATATCACTTTTAAGCAACCAGGTAGATAAGAGGGCTAACTGGAAAAACGTTAGGCCAGATGCAAAGCGGAGTGCCTGCAACCCACTGAGCCACGACTAGAATCATCAGCATGACTTTAAGTACCTTCTATGTAATGGTTACCGCATAACAAAAATATTAAGAACATGAAACATGAATTAAAGGGAGTTTCTTCAACAAAAGGAACTTTTAGTCATGTTAACCGATATATATCTTAAAGTATACTTATATATTTAATATGTTTTTAATTCATTCCATTATATATATATCTATATATTTAATTTGATTCAGAAACTAATAAAAACTCCCGCCACATCTTCAATAATGTTTTGGAAATTTGGAACATTTTTAGTTCTGTTTTACGATAAGAGTGAAATCTTTCCCATAGAGCTTAAAACAAACAAAAATGTACATTTATTAAATTGTTTTTATTTGGTTACTAACATTGTAGAACAGTAAACATACAACAAAAAATCTTCTTATTTTTGTAATTTTTTTCTAAGAATTCTTAAAAATTCAACCACATCTTCACCGATGGAAATTACAGTTATTTATTTATTTATTTATTTTTAAAGAGAGTTCAAAGCAACACATGATATCTCATGGACGTAGAAAATACAAAAATAAAAACAAACAAACCTACAAATAAATAAATTTCTACCATTTTTTTTTAATGCATGCTTTACACCAATTATTATTTTATTTTATTTTATTTTTTTCTGAAACTGAAGTCAGAGAAACCCAAATTCAATCTCAGGTCCCCCAAAGCCCACTGTATGTCAGCATGCTGCTGTTCTTACATCTTGAGTTTTGAAAATGTGCTCCTATGTCCTGCTAAGGTTGATTTCATAGCTTGCATTAAACCCTAGACTCACAAAGGTGATGCTATATCATGTCTCTAGCGCGACCGGAGCTTTTGATCAGATCAGTTTTGATCAGTTTAATGCATGTGATGGCTGTGGCAGGTCCCTCTGACCTTTGAAATCTGACTTTAAATGTCTGTATTGTGTGCATTTAACATTGATTCCACCTTAATTTCAATTGCACTCTGCAGGTTTTTGAAGTCTGTTGCTCAATCATGTCTTATCACACTGTGTCATGGAGTGTGAGTGGGCCACACACTGACGAATGGATCAATAATCAGGTTGCCGGTCCACCTCTTCCCGCACACCGTCCTTGTTCGACCAGGCGGGGTAATGAGTTACTCATGCCACTCTGCACCTTCAAACCCTTATTAACCAATCCCCCACACCCCATGATCCCCTCCTCCACAGTGACCCACCTTGATCTCCTAGCCTTCACCCGAGAGAACAAACTGTTTAGATCCTCGTTCCCTCTCTTGCTTTCTTGCTCTCTGTTTCTTTCACACACTCATTCTGGGCCCACAGTGTATGATCCTGCCCAAATTTGGTTAGAAAATACAGTCATTGTATACAGGACTGAACTGAACTGAACTATAAAGCGAATGGCAATTCTCAATAAGATTGTGAGTCAATTCAACTGATTTCAGTTCAATTTAATTACATTCAAATCAATTCAGTTAAATATACAATTTATAGGTTAAGAGAAACAAAATGATAATCAGTTATCAAAGTCTATTTGAGTTCAATTCAAGTTCAATTCAAAACAATTTAGGTTTAGTTTTATAGTGCACTGCAATAAATATAAAGTTGTAACAGGTCATCTGTATCACTTTACAATAATTAACTACATTATTTGACATGTATTAATAATGAAAATGTTTATAAAGCATTTATCAACCTTAATGTTAATTTCAACATTTACTAATGCATTTTTAAAATCAAAAGTTGTGTCTTTTAATATTTATCTAACTATTATTATCTAGTTAAAAGGAACTAACAATGAACAGTTGTATTTGTATTTGTACTATCTAATGATAGCAGAGATTGAAAAATACTGTGACAAATGACTTGCTCATTGTTAGTTAATGTTAGTTAATGTGTTAACTAATGTTAACCACTGGGGCCTTATCAAAAACTTTTACTGGGTTATCACAGATGGCATAAGGTTTTAAAGTAGCAAGTCTTGTTTTAATTTAGCTTAATTCAAGTCATTATAATTAAATTACATAATAATTATAATAATAGGTTTATCTGCAAATTACATTTTTTAAAGTTTAAAGTTGAAAGACTCAGCTTGGTCAGTAAATTCAATTGAAAATTATTTGCGAGCAGATAAAAAGGCTATGATTAAGTAATTCGTGAAAATATAACATTGAAATAAACAATTTAAAAAAAAGAAAAGTCAACAAAAACCAAAAACGTTGAAATATTTTGTTTACCTGCAAGTCATGTGACCATTAAAGGTACAATTTGTAAGATATTTGCAGTAAAATATCCAAAAACCACTAGGCTAGTGTTATATATTTTGTTCAGCTGATTACTAATTTTCAACTACTTGTAAATCACATTCACAGTAAAAGAAAGGTAAATCATGAGAAAATTCCCATTCTAAACAGTGACACGGGACAGTGCAGTGGCCTGTCAATGACGTTAGTTACCCTCTGTTACCTCCTTTACTGACGTAGAAACCACATGACAACAGTGTCGTGGACAAACACGGAAGTAGTGTCTAGCATCCAGCAAACCACTAGCTTGCTTCAAGCAGTTCCTTATTTACCTCTTGCTCATTTTATGGTGGATTGTGTTACTTATTTATGGAACATAATTACTGTTTACCATCTGCCGCTGGCTCTGTAGACAAGGACAGCTCCCGTAAACGTAAGCGTACAGGCCAACCAAATGACCCAAGAAGAGTTTGGGACAAGAGGAGAGAAAGAGCGAGGATCAATATCGGTGTTGCATTTTCTAGATGGAGAGTATGGAGCCAAAAGAGTCTCAATAAAGATAAATGCACACACTACATTCACATATGCACACAGAGGATTCATACATGCACACACATAATTCATAAATACACACACAGGATACACAAATGCGCACAAAATTCACAAATGCACACACAAAATTTAAAAAGCACAGAAGATTCACAAATGCATACAAAATTCACAAATGCACACAAAATTCAGAAATACACACATAATTCAGAAATGCAAACAACATTTACAAATGCGCTCAAGATTCACAAATGCACAGGACAAGATTCACAAATGTATTTCTGATGCACACACACATATATCTTGATTTACAAACTGCTTGCGGTCTGTGAACTTCCCTGCATTAGTGTGTGAATTTTGAGACTCCCCTGACTTGGCTCGACACACAAATGCCTTTTTTTAAACAGTGAATGATCTGCAACCAATCAGATATCTCCCTTCTTTTAGCCAATCACAAGAATGCAAGAAAGATTGTTTACTTATAAGCCAATCAGCGAACGACTCACTTTCCTCACACAGCGAACGATTCACTTTCCTCACGAGTCATGCAGCGAACGACTCACTTTCCTCTCGCAGTGAACGACTCACTTTCCTCACGCAGCGAACGATTCACTTTCCTCACGAGTCATGCAGCGAACGACTCATTTTCCTCACGCAGCGAACGATTCACTTTCCTCACGAGTCACGCAGCGAACGACTCACTTTCCTCACGCAGAGAGCAACTCACTTTCCTAAGCGAACGACTCACTTGCCTCACGCAGCCGGAGACCCACTTTTCGCAGTCGGAGAGTGAAAGTGAAAGTGACGTGACGTGACATTCAGCCAAGTATGGTGACCCATACTCAGAATGTGCTCTGCTTTTAACCCATCCAAAGTGCACATACACAGAGCAGTGAACACACACACACACTGTGAACACACACCCGGAGCAGTGGGCAGCAATTTATGCTGCGGCGCCCGGGGAGCAGTTGGGGGTTCAGTGCCTTGCTCAAGGGCACCTAAGTCGTGGTATTGCAGGTGGAGAGAGAACTGTACATGAACTCCCCCCACCCACAATTCCTGCCGGCCCAAGGCTCAAACTCACAACCTTTCGATTGGGAGTCCGACTCTCTAACCATTAGGCCACGACTTCCCTTTCCTCTCGCAGCGGACCACTGACTCTCTCTTTATGTAGGGACCGAATATTATAATTAAAGTGACTTCTATATTGCATCCAAAAGAATATTTAGATATATTTAAATATTCAAAAAGGTGTACATTTTTTTTTTACTTTCATTAAAATATTTCAATAAAATGAAATAATTGCCTATTGCAAATTTATGAATCCATGGTTAACTTTTTTTCTGCAGTCACTGGGCTATATGTATTGAGACATTTTTTAATTTATATTTTGTAAAAATAAAAAAAAATAATCCTGAATCGTAATCTAAACATCTGTATTTTCATACAATTTCATAAATAAGTAGGCTATAATATGTCGCACCACAGGCATATCGCGCTGTGTTAACACGTTCATGTGATTGGCTTATAAGTAAACAATCCCCCACGTGGAGTGCGTTCTTGTGATTGGCTAAAAGAAGGGAGATATCTGATTGGTTGCAGATCATTCCCTGTTTAAAAAAGGGCATTTGTGTGTCGAGCCAAGTCAGGGGAGTCTCAAAATTCACACACAAATGCAGTGAAGTTCACAGACCGCAAGCAGTTTGTAAATCAAGATATATGTGTGTGTGTGTCACACCCAGGGGCTGGCTATGCTTTAACTAAGCCACACCCCTTCTCAACTTCCACCTCGAGGAGGTCCCCAAACCCGACCCAATGGCCAAGCAACACGAGAACAAGTAAGTGATAAAACAATCTTTATTTAAATATTTAAAAATAGCTTAGGGAATAGGGAAAGGGCAATTAAAACTAAACTCTGACTCGGCCCTCCAGATGGGCTATGGCCGGGAAGAGGTCAGGGAGCAAGGGGGCCACGGGGATCCGGGGCGTGGGGCTCGGGCCCCGGCCTGAGTCTTAGGTATCCGTAGCGCCCTCCTTCTTCCTCCTCTTCGCTGAATACAGCTCACGGTAAGTACTGGTTCACTCAGTTCGTTCTCGAGGTGCCCACTCTCTTTCTCTTCCTCCACAGGCAACAGCTCTTCGCTGATTACAGCTCACAGTAAGTACTGATTCACCCAGTTCGTTCCTTGGGTGCTCACGCTCTTTCTCTTTCTCCACAGGCAACGGCTGGGACACACAGGCACAGTTAGTTCAGCTTGGTTTTGCTCTCACCTCTTCGCTGATTACAGCTCACAGTAAGTACTGGTTCACACAGTTCGTTCCTTGGGTGCTCACTCGCTTTCTCTTTCTCCACAGGCAGCGGCGTAAGTACAGGTTCCCTCAGTCTCTCCTCGTGTTACCCACTCTCTCTCCTTTTCTCTCCACAGGTATCAACTTGGGCACAATAGCACAGTTAGTTTGCTTTGAATGGCTCTCACCTCTGGGCTGGACACAGCGTACTGTAAGTACAGGGTTCGCTCTATTCCTCCTCGTGTTATTCACTCTCTCTCTCCTTTCCTCTCCACAGGTATCAACTTGGGCACAATAGCACAGTTAGTTTGCTTTGAATGGCTCTCACCTCTGGGCTGGACACAGCGTACTGTAAGTACAGGGTTCGCTCTATTCCTCCTCGTGTTATTCACTCTCTCTCCTTTTCTCTCCACAGGTATCAACTTGGGCACAATAGCACAGTTAGTTTGCTTTGAATGGCTCTCACCTCTGGGCTGGACACAGCGTACTGTAAGTACAGGGTTCGCTCTATTCCTCCTCGTGTTATTCCCTCTCTCTCCTTTTCCCTCCACAGATATCAACTTGGGCACAATAGCACCGTTAGTTTGCTTTGAATGGCTCTCACCTCTGGGCTGAACACAGCGCACTGTAAGTACAGGTTTCCTCTGTTTCTCCTTGTGTTACTCACTCTCTTTCCTTTCCTCTCCACAGGTATCAACTTAGACACAAAACACAGTTACTCTGCTTTGGATGGCTTTCACCTCTGGGCTGGACACAGCGTACCGTGCTATCTCCGGAGATCTGAAGCACGCTCACAACATATACTGTACTGAACTAGGCCAGGACCAGCAATCTCCTTGTCCTCCCACGCCGAAGTGCGTGAAGGCGGGGGTTTATCTGACAGGACACACGGCAATACACAGCAGCCCACAGCAATATACAACACCACGTCAAAATTATAGGTTTTCACAGCACGAAGACTCACCCACCACACTCAGTGTACGGAAAGGACACCCGTCTTCCTTCACTTCGCTTGGTTCGGATCTGGCGATGGAATATGCGGCCTAGCTAGTGATGTCGTCGTTGCGACTACTTCAATAAGTATTCCTTCGGCTCTCCCACCACACTATATTAGGGGTAGGGCCACCCTCCTCCTCCTGGAGAGATCTACACAACGCCAGGTCAATATACAGGGCACTTTCGACTGGCTCTTAGTACTCACATCAATGCCACTTCCAATCCCCTTTTTCACGTCGTCTCAGTTCGCCGTATAATCTGTTCACTTCTCAACCTTTAAGGTTCGCGATGTCTTCACAATCATACAATTCCAGCCTGAGGGAGAGAGAGAGTTAGACAGCTACCAGCAGCGTACCAAGACGGGCACAACCCAGTGCTTCACACACACCAAAGAGAGCTTCCCAGACTGTAAAATAACTTGGCCTTAAGTACTGCCTTGTCCAGCGTATCCTCCAATCACCAACCGCTGTCCCTAACTAGGCACAGGTGCATCGAATTCCCTGATTTTCCTTCTTACGGCGCTACCGGAAGTTCCGGTGTTCTGTTTTTCCGGTCCGGGCGGAAACACTTCCGGGCGGAACCAAACTTCCCGAATTTTGGTTCCGCCCCTAAAGATCGTCACCTTGTGACATCCTCCCCCGCCAATCCGTTCTAGTCCCTAGAACGTCCTCGGGCTGTCCACTCCCCATAGCGGGCAGGGGGTCGGCCTCGGTTCTCTCGCTGGGATCGTCTCACTGGTGAATCGGGCTCAGCTTGTTCAGGGGCTGCTTCTGGTTCTCTCGGGGCGATCGGGGGTGGTGCCACCACGGGTCTCCCTGGTACCACAGCCCAACCTTCAATCCAGGGGGCCGCTGGTACAGGTTCCGTGGGGACTTCTTCCACGGCTTCAGGGTAGTTAGGGCATGGGCGAATCATGTTCCGGTGCACCACACGGTCGGGGCCTGACTTCCCTTCTGGCCGGATGGTATAGACCGGCTGCCCCGGCCTCTGCTGCCGGCAGACTACATAAGGGGTGGCCTCCCAACGGTCACTCAGTTTCCCCTTCCCCTGCCGCCGATTATCTCTCACCAACACCCTCTCTCCTGGCAGTAGAGGGGCTTCTCTAGCAGTCCGATCATACAACCGCTTACTTTTCTCTCCTGCCGTCTGTATCCTTTTCGACACCTGCTCGTAGGCGAAATGCAAGCGCTGGTGATGGCGCCCCACCCACTCCGTTACACTTGCTTCCTCTTGGTCGGCTATCACTCCTAGGACCAGGTCAGTAGGCATTCGTATGTGTCTGCCAAACATCAGGTAAGTGGGAGCGTAACCCGTAGTACTATGTATACTGTTGTTATAGGCCTGTAGGAGGTTTGGCAAGGCACTCACCCAATCGTCCTGCCGTTGTTGGTCCAAGGTCCCCAGCAGCCCCAATAGGGTCTGATTGAATCTCTCACAGCCGCCGTTCCCCTGAGGATGATACGAAGTGGTGTGAGTTTTCGTGCAACCGTACAACTGGCATAGTTCTCTAATTACCCTGGACTCAAAGTTGGCTCCTTGATCGGAGTGCAGAAACTCCGGGCATCCGAACGTCTGGAAGACGGCCCGCCATAAAACTGTAGCGGTGGTGGTTGCAGTCTGGTCGAGGGTGGGGATAGCCCAAGCGTACTTTGTGAACAAATCCGTTATTACCAAGATGTTCTGGTAGCGATCTCGTGGTCGGCCCAGTGTCAAGAAGTCCATAGCCATGATATGAAGGGGGGCCTTCGCATGGATGGGTACCATTGGCGCTCGGACCTCCCGTCTGGACTTAAACAATATGCATCTCGGGCAAGCTTGAATTAGGGCGTGCACCGATGCCTCTAGCCCGGGCCAAAAGAAGAATCTCCTAAGCAGGGACACGGTCCTCTCCTGTCCCTGATGCCCCAACTGGTTGTGGTACGCCGAAACTAAAGCCGTTACCTCATCTGCGGGTACCACGATCTGGCGTACTTCTTCGCCCAACTTCGGGTCACTGACCCTTCTGCACAAAACGCCATCTCTCAGCTCCAACCTGTCCCATTGCCCCAGCAGCCTCCTCCCAGTATCCGTCTGGGCTAACCTCTCCGCTGGCGTCAGCCGTCGGCCCTGTTCCAGCCATTCTCTTACCAGCCGCACATCTTGATCCCTGGCCTGTCTCTCCCTCCACCGACGGGGATCCCATCCCCAGTTCTCAGGCACGGCCTCTTGTCTGCTGCCTGGTGCCTCTACTGCTCCTACCATATAGCCCTCCTCCGGGCTGGCCCCTCCGGGGCTTTCCGCTTCGGGCAGCCTTGAGAGGACGTCCGCGTTCATGTGTTCACGCCCTGGTCGGTACTGTAGTTGATAGTCAAAGTTGGCCAGTTGGGCCACCCACCGCTGCTCCACGGCTCCCAGCTTCGCCGTCTGTAAGTGTACTAATGGGTTATTGTCTGTAATGATCGTCACCTTGGCACCCCAGAGGTAGTCTTTAAATTTCTCACTTAGGGCCCACTTCAACGCCAGCAGCTCCAATTTGAAAGAACTATAGTTCGCATCGTTCCTCTCGGCTGGGTGGAGGCTCCGGCTGGCGTACGCGATGACCCTCTCAACTCCGTCCTGCCGTTGAGCCAACACCGCTCCCAGCCCGAGATTGCTGGCATCTGTATACAAAAGGAATGGTTTTGTGAAATCTGCGTATGCCAAGATAGGGGCCTGTAGCAGCTCCTGCTTCAATGTCTGGAACGCCGACTCACAATTTGCATCCCAGTCTACGTTGGGCGACCCCCGGCCCCGGTTACGACCTGTGCCAACCAGCAACTGATTAAGGGGTTTAGCAATTTTTGAAAAGTCCTTTATGAAACGCCTATAGTATCCCACAAATCCTAAAAAGGATCGCACTTGCCTCACTGTCCTCGGGGCCTTCCAGTCCTTCACGGCCGATACCTTTCCAGGATCTACGGACACTCCAGCCGCACTGACCACGTGGCCCAGAAAGTTGACTTCTCTCCGTAGTAAGTGACACTTATTGGGCTGTAGTTTCAATCCGTACTTCTCCATGGCCCGAAAGACTTCCTCGAGGTGCCTCAGGTGTGAATCAAAATCTGGGGAGTAGACAATCACATCATCCAGGTAAACTAATACTGACTCCATTAACTGACCTCCCAAGCACCGCTGCATCAGCCGCTGGAAGGTGGCCGGAGCGTTACAGAGCCCGAAAGGCATCCGGTCCCATTCAAATAGTCCAAACGGGGTTGTAAAGGCAGTCTTCTCCCGGTCTGCTTCGGCCACCTGCACCTGCCAGTAGCCACTGGCCAAATCTAGGGTAGAGTACCATGCCGACTGCGTGAGGCTGGCAAGCGAATCTTCGATCCGTGGCAAAGGGAAAGCGTCTTTCTTAGTCACGAGGTTCAGCTTACGGTAGTCCACGCAGAATCTCCAAGCCCCCGTCTTCTTTTGCACCAGCACTATGGGGGCCGCCCACGGGCTGCTGCTTTCCCTAACAACTCCTTGCTTCAGCATGCCTTGCAGGAGTGTACGTACCTCGGTATACAAAGTGGGCGGAATTGGGCGATACCTCTCCCGGCTGGGCCCTGCATCCCCGGTAGGTATATGATGTTGTACCACCTGGGTGCATCCGTAGTCTTCATCGTGGGTGGCGAACACATGCTGCCATCTCCGAAGGAGGGCCTGTAACTTCTGTGTCTGTGCCTGCTCTAAATCCTCCCCTTGTAACGACTCACCCGCCAGGTGGCTCGGCACACTCCTCTCCATACCACCCCATGGGGTGTCTACTTGTGTCAGGGCCACCTCGATGACAGTGGGGCACACCTGACGAAAACTAATATCCCTCTCTTCCCTTACTTGGTGGGATGTAACCGTTGTCAGACGGGCTAATCGTTGGTGCCGATGTAGTTGCACCGCATATGGATGTACATTCCGTATCCTCACGGGGACTCTCCCCCGCCGGACCGTCGATAGTCCTCGTGCCACTTCCACTTGTGGACAATCCACATGGGGCTCCACCAGCACCCACTCTTCTGGGCCCGCTCTTCGGGGCGGTACTCGCGCCCACACAACAGCCTCACTTTTTGCGGGGACAGACAAAGCAAAACGACACATCACTCTTCCTACCTCTTCCTGTTCCCTGCGGACTTGGCTCATTTGCACCCTTCGACAGTCAGCTACCACACACTCCCACTTGGGCCTCTCTGCAGGTGGTATCTTCGATACGGGCCTAGCCCGAAATAGCTCTTCCCAGCAATCAGCGAGGACATTCATGCCCAACAGGGCTCGATGTGCACCCAGACAATGGTCTTGCACGATAATCACACCTTTCTGGGGGACCATCACTCCGTGAACCTCTAGGTCCGTCAATCGGTAGCCAATATATGGGATGTCGAGGCCGTTTGCGCCCTTCAGAGTAAGCCAGGGGGCCTCCGCCCCTGGTGCCCCTTGTTTCCCAAACACTTCTTCGGATAAACTCTCAGCAAACAACGTCACTTGGGAGCCTGTGTCTACCAGGCATTGAATCTCCTTGCCGCACACTCTCACCTTCGCCACGGGGCTACGCCCAATCATCTGGCTCCTAGAGCCATATCCTCTTCCAGGGTCTTCTCGAGGGGTCCCGGCCACACGACCCACAGTGGCCGGCCGACCTAAAAACCCCCTTCTGACGCCCTGCGGGGCCCACACTGGCGGCTATAGTGACCTGGTTTGCCACAGCGGTTGCAGATGGGTCGCCCTTGCTCGTCCCATTCGAAACGGGGCCGGTTAAAGTGGTTCGGGCGCCTGAACGGCTCTCGGCCTCCCTCTGAGTACACTCGGTCTCGGGGCGCCGGCCGTGGTTCCTCCCGCGCCCGTCCTTGGCGCAATTCTCCTACGAGGGCTTTAGACAGTTCAGACATCTGATCGCGGACATCTTTCAAAAGTTCAGCCTTCAGTGCTTGCTTCCAGTCAGGGCCTCCGGGTTGTGCTGGTGCTACTTCACTGACAACCGCACACACTGGGGAACCACTCACCTCAGTCTCATCACCTTCCAGGGCCAGTGCCTCTTTCTTCAGATCTTCGAACGTAAGACCCGGGTCCCTTCGAAACTGGATACGTAGGCTCTGTCTCACCGGACCCTCCTTCAACCCCAGAAGAAACTGGTCCCGCAATAGAGTCTCTCCATCTCCCAACCCGTGGTCCCGACGGGTCTGTAGTCGGGCGAATTGCTCTCGCAACCTCAGGGCGAAAGCTCTAATCGGTTGGCGGGGGCCCTGCTTACAATTGAAGAACTGGGAGCGAAGGACAGCTACGGGGGTGTGGTCACCATACTGTTCAGTGAGGAACTGGAACACGGTTTGGGCGTTGGCTCTAACGGCTTCGGGGGCGGCATGCACCTCTCGCCGCGCTTCTCCATCCAGGGAGTTTAACACAAATTGAAGCCGCTGGGCTGCACTAAGGCCCTGTAGGTCGGCCAAGTACTCTAGTTGAGCCTTCCATTCAGACAATCGTACCTCGGATTCTGTCCCCCCATATTTTTGAATCCAGGGGCTCCCCATAAAAACGGGCATGGCACGGGGTTGGGCTGAAAGCCCCGCGTTGTCGGTCATTGGACGACCTTGGTTACTCAACTCGAGGTGGAAACCCTGCCGACTACGCCAAATCTGTCACACCCAGGGGCTGGCTATGCTTTAACTAAGCCACACCCCTTCTCAACTTCCACCTCGAGGAGGTCCCCAAACCCGACCCAATGGCCAAGCAACACGAGAACAAGTAAGTGATAAAACAATCTTTATTTAAATATTTAAAAATAGCTTAGGGAATAGGGAAAGGGCAATTAAAACTAAACTCTGACTCGGCCCTCCAGATGGGCTATGGCCGGGAAGAGGTCAGGGAGCAAGGGGGCCACGGGGATCCGGGGCGTGGGGCTCGGGCCCCGGCCTGAGTCTTAGGTATCCGTAGCGCCCTCCTTCTTCCTCCTCTTCGCTGAATACAGCTCACGGTAAGTACTGGTTCACTCAGTTCGTTCTCGAGGTGCCCACTCTCTTTCTCTTCCTCCACAGGCAACAGCTCTTCGCTGATTACAGCTCACAGTAAGTACTGATTCACCCAGTTCGTTCCTTGGGTGCTCACGCTCTTTCTCTTTCTCCACAGGCAACGGCTGGGACACACAGGCACAGTTAGTTCAGCTTGGTTTTGCTCTCACCTCTTCGCTGATTACAGCTCACAGTAAGTACTGGTTCACACAGTTCGTTCCTTGGGTGCTCACTCGCTTTCTCTTTCTCCACAGGCAGCGGCGTAAGTACAGGTTCCCTCAGTCTCTCCTCGTGTTACCCACTCTCTCTCCTTTTCTCTCCACAGGTATCAACTTGGGCACAATAGCACAGTTAGTTTGCTTTGAATGGCTCTCACCTCTGGGCTGGACACAGCGTACTGTAAGTACAGGGTTCGCTCTATTCCTCCTCGTGTTATTCACTCTCTCTCTCCTTTCCTCTCCACAGGTATCAACTTGGGCACAATAGCACAGTTAGTTTGCTTTGAATGGCTCTCACCTCTGGGCTGGACACAGCGTACTGTAAGTACAGGGTTCGCTCTATTCCTCCTCGTGTTATTCACTCTCTCTCCTTTTCTCTCCACAGGTATCAACTTGGGCACAATAGCACAGTTAGTTTGCTTTGAATGGCTCTCACCTCTGGGCTGGACACAGCGTACTGTAAGTACAGGGTTCGCTCTATTCCTCCTCGTGTTATTCCCTCTCTCTCCTTTTCCCTCCACAGATATCAACTTGGGCACAATAGCACCGTTAGTTTGCTTTGAATGGCTCTCACCTCTGGGCTGAACACAGCGCACTGTAAGTACAGGTTTCCTCTGTTTCTCCTTGTGTTACTCACTCTCTTTCCTTTCCTCTCCACAGGTATCAACTTAGACACAAAACACAGTTACTCTGCTTTGGATGGCTTTCACCTCTGGGCTGGACACAGCGTACCGTGCTATCTCCGGAGATCTGAAGCACGCTCACAACATATACTGTACTGAACTAGGCCAGGACCAGCAATCTCCTTGTCCTCCCACGCCGAAGTGCGTGAAGGCGGGGGTTTATCTGACAGGACACACGGCAATACACAGCAGCCCACAGCAATATACAACACCACGTCAAAATTATAGGTTTTCACAGCACGAAGACTCACCCACCACACTCAGTGTACGGAAAGGACACCCGTCTTCCTTCACTTCGCTTGGTTCGGATCTGGCGATGGAATATGCGGCCTAGCTAGTGATGTCGTCGTTGCGACTACTTCAATAAGTATTCCTTCGGCTCTCCCACCACACTATATTAGGGGTAGGGCCACCCTCCTCCTCCTGGAGAGATCTACACAACGCCAGGTCAATATACAGGGCACTTTCGACTGGCTCTTAGTACTCACATCAATGCCACTTCCAATCCCCTTTTTCACGTCGTCTCAGTTCGCCGTATAATCTGTTCACTTCTCAACCTTTAAGGTTCGCGATGTCTTCACAATCATACAATTCCAGCCTGAGGGAGAGAGAGAGTTAGACAGCTACCAGCAGCGTACCAAGACGGGCACAACCCAGTGCTTCACACACACCAAAGAGAGCTTCCCAGACTGTAAAATAACTTGGCCTTAAGTACTGCCTTGTCCAGCGTATCCTCCAATCACCAACCGCTGTCCCTAACTAGGCACAGGTGCATCGAATTCCCTGATTTTCCTTCTTACGGCGCTACCGGAAGTTCCGGTGTTCTGTTTTTCCGGTCCGGGCGGAAACACTTCCGGGCGGAACCAAACTTCCCGAATTTTGGTTCCGCCCCTAAAGATCGTCACCTTGTGACATGTGCATCAGAAATACATTTGTGAATCTTGTCCTGTGCATTTGTGAATCTTGAGCGCATTTGTAAATGTTGTTTGCATTTCTGAATTGTGTGTGTATTTCTGAATTTTGTGTGCATTTGTGAATTTTGTATGCATTTGTGAATCTTCTGTGCTTTTTAAATTTTGTGTGTGCATTTGTAAATTTTGTGCGCATTTGTATATCCTGTGTTTGTATTTATGAATCATGTGTGTGCATGTATGAATCATGTGTGTGCATATGTGAATGTAGTGTGTGCATTTATTTTTATTGAGACTCTTTTGGCTCCATAGGAGAGAGCTTCGCGACAAACTTCAACAAGAAAGAGATGGCGATCTCGCTTGTGTTTTACTCGCCATTGAGTTTTTTGATTCGTATCTTTACAGAAAACGTATGCTATTATAACGATCAACAAGATTAGTATTATGGGGCATACACGCCAAATGTGGGGCATCGCGTCTCTAGACTCGCGCGAGGACGCGTCTGATCCATAGTCTGATCGCGTCTTTGCATTGACTTTGTATGTAATCTACTCACGCAAATTGTTAAACTCGCGTTTGCTATGTATGTCCAATTATTGTGTTTGAATGTACACGAGTGTATATATTTTTTGAACAAGTGGTAAACGTTTTCATATCATCTGACTAAACAGTAATCAGTTAATTTGATAATTTTGGGCAGAAGACAACAAATCCCATCATTCCACGCTCCTTCTTAGCATCATCAAACCACTCGATTGTTATTGTTTTGGTAGTGCGCCCTCTAGTGGCAGGTCCTACAATCTGTACCTTTAATCAACACCTGAGGTGAACATCATTATTATATTCAATTATTAAAACTGAAATATTAATTTACTATCTCGGGAGATGTTAGGTCAAAGGGGTTTGGCTGATAAAAAATTTTAAAAAAAGATTTGTGAATCCCTTGTGGAGTATGACGGGTTATCATAGCTGTCTTCAGGTTTTTTAATTCATTTCATTACAATTCATTTCACTTGGAGAAACCTCAAGGGGTAACTCTTTAACAAAGTCTGTATGAATCATATAATTTAGTGTCAGAAACTATAAGATCTGATTCCAGTGATGCCGATGATGTACCGTGAGAACCGGACTGTAAAGACAAGCCGGGATGAATCTGTGTTGGAGAGGACGAGGTCTGCAGAGCCGGGTGTGTTCAGGTCGTGTCTGGAGTATGTGACTTTGACAATGCTCTGCTCAGAGCCTCAGGATTGTAAACCGCATCCTGGTCAGAGATGAAGCAGGTGGCCAACGCACCAACCTGACGTGCAGGTTATTTCACAGAGAGTATATCAGAACAAAAACGTGGGCTGGTTACTTTCACCACACGATTCAAAAGATGAATGAAATATGAGATTCAATGCTGCCTCATAAAATGAGCAGTTCAATTATATTCAAATATGAATTATTATATTGTTTTACTATGGTAAACCACGTCAGATGGAGGAACTTTATTACACATATCCCAGTCATTCTTTTCTTTCACTGTTATGTTTATCACTCGTTCCTTTTGTACACTTGTTTATTAACCAGGAATCTCTATCTGCATGTGATCAAAAGGTTTGGCCCTTTGCCACAGTTTATGACTCCGGGTGTGTCCTGGTTACTTCCGCGTTTGGGTGGTCACAGATGAAGCTCTCTCTCTTTTCCGTGATCCTGGCAAAATCATCCGAAGATAAACAGGCAAAGGTGAAGAGTTTGCCGAAGCTCACACATATATACATGCTTGTGTGTGTGTGTGTGTGTGTGTGTGTGTGTGTGTGTGTGTGTGTGTGTGTGTGTGTGTGTGTGTGTGTGTGTGTGTGTGTGTGTGTGTGTGTGTGTGTGTGTGTGTGAGTGAGTGTGTGTGTGTGTGTGTGATTTTCACGTTCATTTCACCCAGCCACACATATTCAAGTCTCTATTGTGGATGAAAGAGAACATACAAATGACATTTATCAGAAATACAGCGCCAGAGAGCAAATACTGGCCTGTTTTCATTCTCTCTCCACACGATCTGTTTGAAGGATATTTCCAATGGCAGGGTGGAGGGGGGCTTATTTGCCAATAAACAGGGTTTTTAAAGTCTCCTTTCATCTGGCAGGAAATTGCATAAGTTTTGAGATTATGAGAGGCAGGTTTACAACACAGGTTTCATTTTAGAACAGGTAAAAGCAAATGGGCAGGTGGGAAATGACTAACCTGGGTTTATGATGTGAACAGGTGAGCGAGAACTGAGAATAGAGGAGAACACTGGCATTATGACGTGCACTGTATTAAAAGAGTGGCGCGTGGGATAAACAGTCATGACATGGTCAAAGGGAATCTAAATATCACTTAAACTGCTTACTTCTTTATGAGAACAACCGATAAAATTTGTTTGTGTTTACAATGCAGAAAAACAAACATACCTTTGTGAATATATGTTTGTAATCTTCAGTTCTTGTAAATCTACCTCAGAGAAGTGTCTGCTTGCATGCTAATGAAGTAACCTGTTGTAATGTACACACACCATTCGCTCTAATACAATGAGATGGTTAACTTACAGCAGTAACAGAACAATCTTTTACATACCTGTGTATTATAAGGAGCCTTAACAGAAAGTGAAAAGTGAAAAAAAAATATTATATGAATATATATATATATATATATATATATATATATATATATATATATATATATATATATATATATATATATATATATATATATATTCTTAATGCATTGCTTATAATATAATATTTCAATATCTATGTTAATGAAAAAAAAAGATCTTGTTATTTTCAGTTCCTGGAAAAATTGCACAAGAATATAAGAACATGACCGTATCCAATTAAAAGAAGGATGTGAGGTCATAACAATGAAGCAATATGTTCTTGAAGTGGACTGATGGTCATTATTATGATCCACTACATGACGCATTTTTCTCTTTTATGAGAACGTTAAGAAGGAAACATTCTTGAAACATTCAAGAAAACATTAAGTAAGGCAACGTTACTTTTGAATGTTTTCTAAGTAAGATCGGACAGTTCATGTAACTGGAAGAACGTTTGTTCCGTGTTAGCTGGAAGCCCGGATGTTAAACTGATCCGTTAATGTCAGTGCAGTTTATTTTTTTAGGGACAGACACCTGACTGCATCCTGGAGCGGGGCAGGTTCCTGAATCCTGGCTCTCTCCTGTAACTGCGCGCGCCGCGGGGCACACACCGTCTACGCGAGACACGAGCACACTTATGGAAGCGTATGGGTAGCAATATTCAATTTGGAATGTAATATGACAATGCATTTTTGTATTTACATTTAAATTTTCCAATACATTTGTGCAACGTTTGGTGCTAAATGAAAATTAAATTACATAATTTTCATTTGCCATTTCACACACCAGTTTTAATATGTAAAATGAAAACTAATTTTAACGCTTTATAAGTTGCAAAATTAAAATGAAAATGTATTACAGAAATGATTAGATATGTATAACATGTTCAAGCAAAAACTGTGGCAAAATTATCATTTAAATGCTATTTTTCTTAAATGCATTAACACTCCCAGTCAAGACACTTACGATTGCATTTTCATTCAGTGTCCCGCAATGAATGTAGCAAAATTCAATGTGCACATTCATAGGCGTCGATTTCGGGGGGGGATTTCGTTGATTTTTTTTTTTTTTTTTTTTAACCTCGAGTTCTGCTGCTGCGCTGGCTACACGCTTTTCTGTTCATTAAAACTGCAACAACTGTAACATTGGGATACGTTCTAGGTTGGGGGAGGGGGAGTCATCGTGTCACTGTTATTATTTTCTCTATATGCCGGTTTCAACGGCAACAACATAAACAAACGTTACAGCGCATGCGCGCTTTTGCGGACCTAACTTAACTTCCGGTAGACTTCCAAATAGAATCAATAACATCAGCCAAGTCCCTCTAGAGTAGATATTTTTTGATAACAAACAAAATATGTTTGCTGCATGGATCAGGCGGACTTAATGAGAATGCAAATCCATTCTTTGCCAATAGGAGATGTTTTAAAGCATAGACATAAAGCGCGAGAAATGGAGGTTTCCCCAGTAACAGCTGTAAACAAAGTACGCTCACACACGCTGCTTTATCAGGCATATAACATGCAAGTCTTCCTTCAGAAATACAGCGATATAAAAAACACCTGTGCCTCGTTTTGATATTTAAACATATAAATGTAAGGGATTATTATTATTAAACGTGCAGTACATAACGTTACTCATGTTTATTCAGCGAAGCCTTTTTGAAAATCGATCAGTTTTAAAATTGTGGTGAGTTTCCAAAAATAAATAAATGTATGGGAAACACATCCCGCAGCACAACCACCTGAGCCCTCAGTCTACTCATCGCCTTGACTTTAACCGCGTTTGTAGAAGCCACTGCAGCCAGACCGATATACACAACACAGACCGGAAGTTAACTTAGGTCCAGGCGCGTGCGCCCGATGAAACCGTCTATATGACTATCGCGCTTCTTTTTTTTAAAGAATGTTTTTCAAATGAGTTGACAGTTTGGAATGGACAGTGAACGAGCGGGAACGAGGCTACCTAGTCTTTGCTGGGATTGGCCAGAATTTCTGGCGAATGTATCATAGACGAGCAAGTCATTTAGCCTTCATACAATATCACAAGGTTGCATCCTAGTGCCATGGACTATAACATATCAAAGTGATAACTTGTAGAACAAATGGATGTTGTTGTACACACAGCAAGGGTCTGCAGACCATTGACACAAAGGTAAGACGCGATAACTTATGTTTATTAAGATTTGCTGGTATTATGGCTAGGTCTTGTGCATTTGCACACAAGGGATCGGCTGTTTTAATTCTTCTCTTGCAATTAATGTTACGTTAGACTTCCTTAGCCACCAACTTAATTAGCTAGTTACAGTTTGCGTTCATACAGCAAGTGTTGGGGGAGATGATTGTTGAGTAGTCAGTATCTTGTTTAATTATTGCTTGAATCTATTGCTGAATTCTGAAATAGTTGTGATGATGATGATAATGATGATGAGGAATGGATCAAGTTTTAGTCAAAATGCCTGATGTAGATTGGATGGATGCATGTTGTTGTGAATTGAGAGCAGTCAGATCATGGTGTGATAGTCAATAGTGTTCATGTGCTACACGTATTTTTGCTTTTTCAATCTTGATAAAATTTGTAGTGCTTAAGTTGTGTTGTGTGTAGATATGGTAAATTGTACTGGAAATTAAATACAATTATTACATGGCTTGGTTGAATTCCACTGTAGAATGAAGTCTGTTATTTCTTGATAATAACACCGTTGCCATGAAAAACAGAGCGTTGGTATGGACGCGGCAGGATTCTAATCGTAGAGACGGAACTATTTTCTTTAGCGGAAGCAATACAATCGTGTTTAAATCAATAAACTCTTTTTTAAATCAATATTTTGTGTCAAATTATTGATTTATTTGGTGGGTAGCCATGTAATAAGCGGGATAATGTAGAGCGAGGCCCGATTTTGGGTTAGATTTTTTTCCCCGTTTTCAGTGGTTATAACAAAGCAACATGAAAGAGAAATTTGGTAATCATTGTTTAGGTACATTAAACCACGTCATGGCCATGTCATATTGTCAACATGGTACTTATATGATGATATGAAGCAGATTAGTGGGTCATATATCATATGTCTAATGCTTTGTACGGCTTTCTTCTTCATAAAACGAGTCGGACATCATCACATTTTTGTATACATTTTTATTTATTTACATTAATAAGATACAGGACGTCTTTCAAAACATGACCTGCGCGAAAGAGAAAAAAAAAAATGCATCATTGTACCCACCACTTCTGAAAATGCACTTCTGAATGCGTCTCTGTCCCCACCACATTTCAAACCAAACTGACGCCCATGTGCACATTGAAAATGCATTCCGAGCCGATCACGTGTCCGCCACCTAGCGCCATGTCAATCACTGCGTGAACAAGGCGGGGCTTGCAGAAGGTCAGAGACTGAAATCTCAAGAAGAGGATTCAAGTGAGAGAACATGGACAAGACAGTTGGTCCTTGTACGTTTTGATCATTTCGGTTTATGGCTTCAATATTTCATTCGCACTTGTGGGCGGAGCTGAAACGCTGCTTTCATCTGATTGGTCAAATCGCTCCACCTTCAGCACGTCTTTTCATTCTTTCAGACAGATTAAGAGTCAGTGCGAGTGAAGCACTGTAATGTCTGAAACCACCGCTCACTGTTAATTAGCATAATATTTGAATCAGATGTAGCTGGGCACAAAATTCGTGCTGCTGTGACCTGCAAATTATTTCTAGGTTGTAGTATTGTATGAATATTGTCCCACTGATAAATACAGTGCAAATAGTTCTGTCTCTTTGGATAAAAGTGAAGTGGAAATAAAAATCAATAATAGACTGAACAGTTCCATGTCTGTAACATTTACCACTCTCATCTTTTAAGTCATAAGGCACTAGGTATGTGTGTGTGACATTAATAAATAATTGTAAAAATTAATATAGTTACATTTCTGAAATAAAAATAGTAAAATTAGTTCTATGCTGCTCAGTGCTCCTGTAGCCTACCCCAAAGCCCCCTCTCGCGGTTGTAGACGGTAACGTTTTCTCTTGGTTTCTGAATAAATGTGACTTAATATGTTTTTTTCCTCGTCATGACGTATTTTGGGACTGATGCAACTTATACCGAAAAATACGGGTAACATTATTATTATTATTTATTATGAAAGTAATTGACACAGACTAGAACTTTAATATTTCACCAAATTCAGCTCAGATCTTCAGACTCGTCTGACTCGTGTTGCTGTATAACTGGCCAGACTTACCTTCCCAAAAAATCCTATTTAATTTTATTTCATAAAGTTAATTATATTATTTCCACTTCACTGTTATGCAAGGAGACAGAACTATTTGCATTGTTTTTATCAGTGGGACAATATTTATACAATACTATAACCTAGAAATAATTTAACGGGATCTCTTGCAAGTCGCAGCAGCACAAATTATGTGCCCAGCTACATCTGATTCAAATATTATTCTAATTACCAGTGAGCGGTGGTTTCAGACATTACAGTGCTTCACTCGCACTGACTCTTAATCTGTCTGAAAGAATGAAAAGACCGAGCTGAAGGTGGACCGATTCGACCAATCAGATGAAAGGAGCGCTTCAGCGCCGCCCACAAGTGCGAATAAAATATTGAAGCCATAAACCGAAATGATCAAAACGTACACGGACCAACGGTCTTGTCCATGTTCTCTCACTTGAATCCTTTTCTTGAGATTTGAGTCTCTGACCTTCTGCAAGCCCCGCCTTTTTCACACAGTGATTGACATGGCGCGAGGGGGCAGACACATGATCGGCTCGGAATGCATTTTCAATGTGCACATTGAATTTTGCTACATTCATTGCGGGACATTGAATGAAAATGCAATCGTAAGTGTCTTGACTGTGAGTGTTAATGCATTTAAGAGAAATAGCATTTAAATGATAATTTTGCCACAGTTTTTGCTTGAACATGTTATACATATCTAATCATTTCTGTAATACATTTTCATTTTCATTTTGCAACTTATAAAGCGTTAAAATTTGTATTCATTTTACATATTAAAAATGAAAATTTAATTTTCATTTTCATTTTGCACCAAACGTTGCACAAATGTATTGGAAAATGTAAATGTACTGTAAATACAGAAATGCATTGCCATTTTACATATTGCATTGTCATTTTGCATATTACATTCCAAATTGAATATTGCTACCCATATGCTTCCATACACACACTCACACAGACACCTGTTTGTGCATTCAATGAATTACCGGTATGTTCCTTTTGTGCTGGTTATAATGTGACTTCTTCCAATGATATATAGCCTAGGCTAATTCAAACTTTCTGACTTAAGATATTGAGAAAAAAAGAGAATTTGACAATTACAATTAATTCAGTTCTGAAACTGTCAGTTTAAGCATGATCAAATATTATTAATTTACCTCCGTGAATGAGGTTTCTGTGGTTCCATTTCATAAACACAGCCTACATGTGGGCATAGTTTTGTCTTCCAACTATATGATGGAGTATTATTTCAAGAAATCAAGAAATAAAATAAATAATTAAACATTTGTTCTCACCTCCTCGCATTATTTTAGCATCATAATCTAAATTCACAGTTTTCAGTCTCAGTCATAGACTGTATAAAAACATGGACATAGTGTCCGTGACGTCACCCCTAGACTCCCGAAGTGTGGTTTCTGCAGGTGGGAAGGAAGTCGACCGGAAGATGAAGTCGGCCGCGAGCTGCCATCTTGTAGCAGAACTCCACTTGCGTTAGCATCCCATTGACTTTGCATTCATTTTGGCGTCACTTTGACAGCGAATAACTTTACATCTGAGGCGTTTAAAGACTCCATTTGTCCATTATTTATTTCTAAAGATACACGACAATGTATAAAGGGCTCCATTACCTTCTATGTTACATTATGGCCCCGTAGAAACAGTTTTTGTAAAAAAAGGCTAACGATTGCGTCATAACCACTCGACTCTCTGTAGCACAGTAGAGAAATTACCGTACAGACAGGAGGAGAAGCTCGCAGGCAATTAACTTAATATGGCGTACTGGCGTTACATTTTAAAATACTATACAAAATAATTAATCAGAATATTTACTCCTGCTCACTCACGCCAAAGAACTCCCCGCTCAAGCTCGCCGTCTCTGCAAGATTAACGATGGCAGTTTGCACGCACAGCTACTAGAAGATTTACATCTGTCAGACAGGTTGCTGACGTCATCAAGCTTAGTTTGAGTCTGCGCGTCAGAAACGGAAGTGCTAAAAATAGCTAAAAATGGGCTTCACTTGTCTCAATTGAGTTCCAATGGGGTCGCTGTGTCCATTTCTTTTACTGTCTATGCTCTGCACAAGTAGGGTTAACTGCAGCCTGGAGCCATTGGCGTGCCAAAAGGTTTCTCATTGGTGGAAAGAAAGGTAGGGGGCGTGGCAAAAGGTTTAGCAAAAACTGGCTGTACTGGCTGTACAGGCGAGCCATACTCTTAATCGCTATTGGCCTATAGATTAATAGAAAGCGATAAATTAAACACATAATCCTATAAAACCAATTGAAATTCATCCAATGTAAAAGCAGCGTTAATGATGTAAATAATATTATTTTCAATGACTTTCGAAAGTACCTTCAAAACGGCTTACTGACGTAATCACCACCGCACGTTTAGGTCTTAGTTTATCAATAATCAAAAACAGATTACAATTATTTTTGAGAATACAAACGTCTCTTAATACAGTTAGTCGCACTTGCTGTTCTTAAGTTAAAGTCATTTAAAGTCAGCTGTATTTGTTAACATTAGTGAACTAACAAGAACAAACAACGTACAGCTGTATTTTTATTAACTAACAAAGTTTAATAAATACTGTATCAAATGTATTGTGCATAGTTAATGTTAGTTAATACATCAGTCAACAAATAAAAATTTTATTGTAAAGTGTTACACTAGAAAACTAGATTTTGCCTGATAGAGAAAAATAAATATGACAAAACCATTAAATTATCAAATGTAAAAATTAGTCAGAAGAGTTAAGTAACCTTGTTTTAGTAAGTGACATTAATCAATTAAGCAAACAGAAACAGCTTTATCCACTAAAACATTTATTTAGCTTTCAGTTTCAGTCGCCAATTCAAGTAAAAGGATAGATAGATAATAGATAGATAGATAGATAGATAGATAGATAGATAGATGATAGATAGATAGATAGATAGATAGATAGATAGATAGATAGATAGATAGATAGATAGATAGATAGATAGATAGATAGATGGAATGATAAATAAACCACTCATTCATTCATTCATTCTGTAGTAGCAGTCCATAGAACAGAATCCAGCAAACTCTTCGTCTGAATAGAAAACTGTGAAGATCTCTTCTTTCCAAGACCACAGTATCTACAGCCATCACATCTGCTGAGCTCCAACTCCACTCTGTATGTCTTCCTCACATCTGGACTGATAGACTTTCAGTCAACCATACCTACACAAGAGAAAAACAAATGTTGAGAGATTCAAAAAAGAAGTAACCAATTTAGCAGACGCTTTTATTCAAATCGACTTACAAATGAGGACAAAGTGGAAGCAATCCAAAACAACAAAAAGAGCAAAGATATATAAGAGCTATAACAAGTCTCAGTTAGCTTAACACAGTACACGTAGCAAGAGCTTTTAAATAATATAATAAATAAAAAGAAAACCGATAGAATAGAAAAATAATAGAGCAAGCTATTTGGTTCATGTGCATGTACCAGTCCAACATGTTGGATTAACTTCCAAAGAGTGAATGTCCTTCGAGTGTACTTTGGGCAATGGTACAGTCAAGGCATGAGGATCTAATACAAGAGGCAAATCATTCAGAGTAAAGTTACTGGCAGTGCTTGTCTCCATCTTCTAATGTTGACAATGTGCCTCTGAAGGAAAGTCAGTGTCTTTCTCAGATGTGGTGGACATGCAATGTTGAAAACAGAATACACAAGGCTGTTATGAAGGCTTCATCAAGGCTGGTGCACTGGCACACATCTATTCCATCTTCTGTCACCACACTGAGCCCTCCTCCTATGATTGACATTTTACAGTCAGTATCCAGCAGGTGTATGGTAGGAAAGGTGTAGCCGGGTCCCCCTTTCATAAAATAAATAAATAAAAAGAATAAGAACAACAATAATAATAATAATAATAATAACGAGAAAAAAAAAAGAAAACACTTTTCAGATTCATCAGATTCTGTTGCATCCTCTTTGGCTCAGACAGTGTAGCTACATACACTGCAGAACTGCAGAAACAATCAGAAGCTAATGTATAAGGTTCACAATATACGATGCATTTCATGTTCTTGTATACACTGATAAATCTTACATTGTTTTCTAAAACTATTGCTTTAAATTTTTTACAGATGGGCTAAAAAGGTACAGAAGAATAAAATATTACCTGAAAAGATTTGAAACAAGATATTTTACAGTTGATGAGTTTTTTTTTAAATATACTCACTCCAGCAGGTGTCCTGAAATACAGGTCCTTCTAAAAAAATTAGCATATTGTGATAAAGTTCATTATTTTCCATGATGTAATGATAAAAATTTAACTTTCATATATTTTAGATTCATTGCACACCAACTGAAATATTTCAGGTATTTTATTGTTTTAATACTGATGATTTTGGCATACAGCTCATGAAAACCCAAAATTCCTATCTCAAAAAATTAGCATATCATGAAAAGGTTCTCTAAACGAGCTATTAACCTAATCATCTGAATCAACTAATTAACTCTAAACACCTGCAAAAGATTCCTGAGGCTTTTAAAAACTCCCAGCCTGGTTCATTACTCAAAACCACAATCATGGGTAAGACTGCCGACCTGACTGCTGTCCAGAAGGCCATCATTGACACCCTCAAGCGAGAGGGTAAGACACAGAAAGAAATTTCTGAACGAATAGGCTTTTCCCAGAGTGCTGTATCAAGGCACCTCAGTGGGAAGTCTGTGGGAAGGAAAAAGTGTGGCAAAAAACGCTGCACAACGAGAAGAGGTGACCGGACCCTGAGAAAGATTGTGGAGAAGGACCGATTCCAGACCTTGGGGGACCTGCGGAAGCAGTGGACTGAGTCTGGAGTAGAAACATCCAGAGCCACCGTGCACAGGCGTGTGCAGGAAATGGGCTACAGAGAAGCAGCACTGGACTGTTGCTCAGTGGTCCAAAGTACTTTTTTCGGATGAAAGCAAATTTTGCATGTCATTCGGAAATCAAGGTGCCAGAGTCTGGAGGAAGACTGGGGAGAAGGAAATGCCAAAATACCTGAAGTCCAGTGTCAAGTACCCACAGTCAGTGATGGTCTGGGGTGCCATGTCAGCTGCTGGTGTTGGTCCACTGTGTTTTATCAAGGGCAGGGTCAATGCAGCTAGTTATCAGGAGATTTTGGAGCACTTCATGCTTCCATCTGCTGAAAAACTTTATGGAGATGAAGATTTCGTTTTTCAGCACGACCTGGCACCTGCTCACAGTGCCAAAACCACTGGTAAATGGTTTACTGACCATGGTATTACTGTGCTCAATTGGCCTGCCAACTCTCCTGACCTGAACCCCATAGGGAATCTGTGGGATATTGTGAAGAGAAAGTTGAGAGACGCAAGACCCAACACTCTGGATGAGCTTAAGGCCGCTATCGAAGCATCCTGGGCCTCCTTAACACCTCAGCAGTGCCACAGGCTGATTGCCTCCATGCCACGCCGCATTGAAGCAGTCATTTCTGCAAAAGGATTCCCAACCAAGTATTGAGTGCATAACTGAACATAATTATTTGAAGGTTGACTTTTTTTGTATTAAAAATACTTTTCTTTTATTGGTCGGATGAAATATGCTAATTTTTTGAGATAGGAATTTTGGGTTTTCATGAGCTGTATGCCAAAATCATCAGTATTAAAACAATAAAAGACCTGAAATATTTCAGTTGGTGTGCAATGAATCTAAAATCTATGAAAGTTTAATTTTTATCATTACATTATGGAAAATAATGAACTTTATCACAATATGCTAATTTTTTGAGAAGGACCTGTATGTGTATTTTTTGAGTACATCCTCCACAGAGATTCCTTCAGTGCTTTCTCAGTGTCTCCAGGAGAATGTTCCTGCCTAGTCGTCTTTGACAGTCCATGTGTCTGGATGTGTTTCTGATACTCACTTTGTAGCACATTCACATGTGCCTCAACAGACACTGAATCCTCCCCAACACAAGCTTCCTTCATCAGAACAACAGAAACAGATCATGCTTAGACCGTGACAGATATGAAAAACATCGAAATACTTACTGAACAAGGTGTTTTAGAAAACAAATAATAATAAAAACATTGAACTGCATAAACATTAAGATGATGGTCAGGCAGTGAAGAAGTGGAGTACATACAAAAAGGATTTAAATATCTGTTGTACAGTATCTTCCTTACATTAACCTGCACTAAGTGAAAATGTAAAATTGATTAACAGTGCAAAAATAAATTATGTATATGGCAGTGTGCTTACATATTCTACAATAACCTGCAAGTGGAGCACGTTCTGCTTTATATTTCAGGTTTAGGAATGTGTCAGATGTGCTTAAAACACAAACTTGACTGATTGTCATTTTCCAGCAAATAAAGATTACAACATCTTGTTACTACAATATTGTGTGTGATTATGTTGATAGAGATAAATCAATGGTTTAAAAACAATTTAACTTACACAGTCATTTCTTTCTATATTTCTCTGGAAAGGGTTCTTCAAAACCAGTGTGTTGGCAGCTTGAATAAACTCTGCATTAGTTGGACACCTGGTAGAAAGGTAGAAACAAACTCTAAATTAGAGTTTTTTTATTTTTATTCTGTCTAATCGTCTTCAGATTGTGAATTGATCATAGTACAGTTGCAATAGAGGTGGTAATAATTATTATACTTACAGGATGTATTCTGTACAAAAAGGACGCAGATATAAACTATCATCTCTGAAGGATTCGATGCGGTCATCGTTTTGTCTCACTGTACATATGTCTGTCAACAACAATAAACTAATTACTAAAGCTGCAAGATATAACTCAAAGGAAAAATTATGATCGTATTGTAACAAACTTATCTTAATATAGATATTTGTGGTATATAAAGTGTAGTAAATAGTACAGTAAAACTCCTTTCACCAATGAGAAACCTTTTGGCACGCCCATTGCTCCAGGCTGCAGCTACCCCTGTCTCACTCTGCACACTTTAGGCTTCAAAAACACATTTCAGGAGTCTACGGGTGACGTCACGGACACAACGTCCATGTTTTTATACAGTCTATGGTCTCAGTATGCAGCGCTGGTATTCAAATAAAATGTAGTCCAATGTCTTCCTCTGCTGGAGAAAAACACACATGACATCATAAATAGACTTTCAGCTGTTGATTGGTAGATGGTCGAGCTTTCAGCAGATATTTTATTTTATTTTATAATTATTGTTTTTTTTTTATGGTCCAGAAGTCAAAATTGTTTCTTTAAGCATAAATTATTTTGATTAATTTACTTAAAACCTTAAATGTTTTAAATGATTAATTTTACTATCTATCTATTTTTTTTTTAAGAAATATACATTCGTGTCAATTGATAAAAAAAATGTTTTGGAATTATAATAATTATTAGATAATTATATCAATTTACGTAAAATAGTTTTCGGTTTACTAGTCATTATGTGTTTTAAAACGTAAATACAGTAAAATGATTTAAATCAGACGGGGTTGTTTTTATGTAGGGTAACTTGAGATGTTCTAAATAAAATCATGTGTTAGCCAACATACAGAATTAAATAAACAGCATGACTGGAGAGCAGTGGGAAATAACAATTAACCGATGTCCTATTGTTAATTGTTATTGTAGAAAACCGTTTTCATTAACATGACCCTGATCAAACTGAAGTGAATTTGTACTGTTTACGTCACTGTCATGGCTTTCACCCATAGGCTACTTAAAATGTTGTCACGTGACTCTTCTAACAGCGCTGGCTCTGTTTACGCTGATCTGTTATTGTTAACAGCGCGCGCTTGTCTTCGTCTGTAAACAGAGCTCACTGACAGCTGATTTATCGCTTTGTGTCAGACGGGATGGTTTGCTTTGTGAGCTGTTAGATCACAGGTATGTCCTTCAGTTCCTATAACGCTACTAACATTTCCTTCAAATTTTAAAAAGCTGTTTTGACAGAGGTTGTGTGTGCGCATTTAGTATTCAACAACTACAAACGTGTTACTGTACATTACACTCACGAAAGCAGAAATAGACCACGGCTGTGTGTCAAACACTAGTGAGCTGCCTGACTTTGTGGGGTAACGTTATCATAGGCTCGTCCCACAGAGGATATCTTTGTAAAACAGCTCACTTGGGTTAGAGATAGCGTTTATTAGGAAGGTTATTTACAGTATGACAGAATTTGTAATCTTTGAGACGCATTCACAACTCTTAGTTAAAAGGACATTTCACCCAGAAATGTTTTCTTGTCAGTTACTCATCCCCGTGCTGTTTCAAACCTGTTTGACTTGATTTCTTTGTAGGGCAAATTATCATTTTCAGGTTGCACAATACTATTTTTTATATGAAAAAGTGCACATGATTAGACTCATGTGAGGAGGACTCATTTTACAGAAGTATGAAAACATATGGCCTTCTGTATTTTTGATTTCTTTCTTTCTTTTTTCATTTTGCAGATGCTTCTATCAACAGCAACTTGCACACAATTAAAAGTGTCAGACTGTGCTTCTTCTCTCATTTTAACCCTGTAAAGCCTGACATGTGAAATAATAATGTAAACAACTTATTGAACTATTTGTCAAAATATAAAAGTGTTATATATAGTTTAATACTATGCAGCTGGGATTTTATGTCTCATTCAGTGTGATATAGTCAACATATGGAGCTCAGTTTGGTGCAGTTTTTATTAATAAGGCCAAGAAGTAAGATACAATTCTGATTGCATTTAATATAAATAATTGAGATCTTTATAACAGAACTTCAAACTACTTACATAAAATATACATATCAGTTGTCACTCTTTATCGCCCAATAATATGTCTTAAGATGATTTTTAATTGTTTAGTTTTATGAGCAAATGATCTGTAGTTTTTATTGTGGAGGAAAAACATAATGCGATGCAGTGATGATTGAGAGATGGACAAATAAACATTTCTCAAAAGCCTAATGTATCATATTTTATATATTAAAAGATGATTTAAAAAAAAATGTGGATAATCATGGTGTCTAGCAGGTTTTTCAGCAAAGTTTTGATCATGCTGGTAATTTAAAGGCCTTTGAAATTTACAGGCTTTATGAGGTTAACCATTATAATATGAAAATTTATTAGACGTAATTAGGTCATTCACACATTGAGTTGTACACTATGAGTGTGTTAAATAAAATGAGGTTCAATAGCTAGATCACGTCACTATCAGGAAGCTCAGTCGCATGACTCTCATAACCTGCACAGCATCTACATTTCTTCAGTTTCCCCGCGTCTTCAAAAACACTTCCACTTTTAAATCAGATGATATCCCACAGCGCCAGTTGCGTGTTGAACATTTGCCGAGCTCATCAAGACTCATGTGTCAGCCTCCTGACTGTTCAGTCTATAACCACTAACGCTGACGTCTGGCTCTTTCCGTATAATGAGCTGGCAAAAAGCCTGTTTCTATAAAAGTGCTGGGCACGGGAGACAGAACAAAGAATGGCAAAAGCGCTCACCGTCCAGTCTACATGCTTACATGAACACTGACTCCCCGGAGACAGACTGACTGCATTTCATTTTTTGCAGGTTTTTTATTTCCTCCTAATGCACTGATGAGCCTCGACACAATGAAGTCAGATATACCATACGAAAAGGTAGGTTATGCATGATTACTGATTTCTTCATTTAAATTATTTAGAACTGATTGTGATTCTTATATGCTCCTTAAGTCCACTTATTGTTTAAGAGTTATCTAGTGGTTTTAAATTATGAATTTATGTGCAAACTTAAATTGCTGTGTTTGATTAACTACAGTTCTGTTTGTTTTCAATGTCTTGATCAAGATGGTTGATGTGGAGCTAAGCAGAGGAGAAACACATCTTGGCTCAAAAAAGGTAGTAAATCAATCTATCCTGATCGTGGCTGTGAACTAGGGCTGCATGAAATATTGTTTCAGCGTCAATGTGCACATCGGTAATAGTCACATCAAAGGATTTTGATGTTTACTGATCGTTAATCTGTATGGACCAGGTACCAGGGATCCAAGCGCAGGTGATTCTTGGATTAATTGCGAAGGTTAATCATCATACAATTGAAGGTTCATCATTTGCTCGTGTTTTAGGTCTTGTTGGTGTTAACATTAAAGTGATTTTAAACCATTCGAGCGCAAGAAGTAGATGCACATGAACACTGAATTCCATTCACATTATCTGTTTGTGCCTGAAATGACACTTCTCAAAATTATATCAAAATGCATGGCCCTAGTACTGAGCCTTGAGGTACTCCATACTGCCCTTGTGATCGATAGGATATATCTTCATTCACTGATACGAATTGATGGCGGTCATATAAGTATGATTTTTAACCATGCTAATGCACTTTCATTAATGCCAACAAAGTGTTCAAGTCTATGCAAAAGAATGTTGTGGTCAATAGTGTCGAACGCAGCACTAAGATCCAAAAGCACTAATAGAGAGATACTACCACGATCAGATGATAAGAGCAGGTCATTTGTAACTTTAAGGGGAGCTTTCTCAGTACTATGATACGGTCTAAATCCTGACTGGAAATCCTAACAGATACCATTTTTCTCTAAGAAAAATACCTTTTTGTAGTATCTTGTACAGAAAAGGGAGATTCGAGATCGGTCTATAACTAACTAGTTCTTTGGGGTCAAGTTGTGGTTTTTTGATGAGAGGCTTAATAACAGCCAGTTTGAAGGTTTTGGGGACATGTCCTAATGACAATGAGGAATTAATAATAGTCAGAAGAGGATCTATGACTTCTGGAAGCACCTCTTTTAGGAGCTTAGATGGAATAGGGTCTAACATACATGTTGTTGGTTTAGATGATTTAACAAGTTTATACAATTCTTCCTTTCCTATAGTAGAGAATGAGTGGAACTGTTCCTCAGGGGGTCTATAGTGCACTGTCTGATGTGATACTGTAGCTGACGGCTGAATGGTTACAATTTTTATCTCTAATAGTATCGATTTTAGAAGTAAAGTAGTTCATAAAGTCATTACTGCTGTGGTGTTGGGCAATGTCAACACTTTTTGATGCTTTATTTTTCGTTAATTTAGCCACTGTATTGAATAAATACCTGGGGTTATGTTTGTTTTCTTCTAAAAGAGAAGAAAAGTAATCGGATCTAGCAGTTTTTGGTGCTTTTCTGTAGGATAGGTTACTTTACCGCCAAGCAATACGAAATACCTCTAGTTTTGTTTTCCTCCAGCTGCGCTCCATTTTTCGGGCTGCTCTCTTTAGGGTGCGAGTATGCTCATTATACCATGGTGTCAAACTGTTTTCCTTAACCTTCCTTAAGCGTAAAGGAGCAACTGTATTTAAAGTGCTAGAAAAGAGAGAGTCCATAGTTTCTGTTACATCATCAAGTTGTTCTGAGGTTAAGGATATGCTAAGGAATTCGGATACATCAGGAAGATAACTTAAAAAGCAGTCTTTTGTGGTAGAAGTGATGGTTCTTCCATACTTGTAACAAGAAGTAGAATTTACAGTTTGAGGTATATGAAGTTTGCACAAAACTAAATAATGAATAATAAATAATGAAACTAAATAAATAAATAAATTACCAGCCAATGTGTGACTCATTTCAAACATCTGTTTAATATCAGCTGATGCATGTCCAATATCAATACTGATAAATCAAAAAGTTATTTTTAATATCAGCCACAGTCAAAATTTTATTTTTTAACTACTGTTAGTTACATTGTACCTCAATTTGTTTAAATCATTTTACATGTTCAGTTATTTTATGAGAATTGTGGAGAACTGTCCCTTATTCGTTATCTCTCTATCATTGCCCAGAGGTTTTTAGCGTATCCATCTCTACGTTTAGTATTACAGGTGTCTGATCATCCTCACCTGTTTAACCACAATACTGCTGATCCTCCTGTCACTCCAAGCCCTGCTTCTTCCCATGTCAACATCCTCATCCTCAAAATCATCTGGACAGCAGGATCATCTTCTAATCAGAGAAACCTGTACTGATCCCTGCAGGTAGACTCCCACCAATGGGACTTTATTTGGGTCACTTCTCATTCTGTCACACACTTCTTTGTGTTTTTGTGTGTTTCTGTGGTCCACTGGTAAATGAGGTTAACCACAGCACACAGTTTCACAGCTGCACTTTCAATGAAGTCTGCATTTATGGCTCTGTTGCCCATGTGTGTCGTTAACAGGATTGTTTTAGTAGAGAGTATTCCCGAGGGACTGGTGTTTAACTCCTCGACCACTCATCAGTCCATATATGAAGCCTGGCTCAACCTTATATCTAGTGCTCAAACCAGTCTGGACATCGCCTCCTTCTACTGGACTCTCACCAATGACGACACGCACACACACGAGGCCACAGCCAATCAGGTTTGGATGTGACGTTTACTGAATTAATAATAAGTGATCTGTGATCTGATCATGTGATCTGTTCATTGTAGGGTGAGCAGATTCTGCAGGAGCTAGGGCAGCTCTCGGGGAGAGTCTCTGTCCGAATTGCAGTTGATAAACCATCAGAGAAAAAACCTATGAATGACATTAAGTTCCTGACTGATTCTGGTAAGTCAACTTGACTTTGACATATTTAACAGCCACGCAAAAGTAACAGCGTATATCAGCACAGGTGTAAACGTTATATTAAATAATGCCTTGCTTCCTGCAGGAGCTGATGTGCGGATGGTGAACATGCGAGAGCTGACGACAGGAGTGCTGCACACTAAGTTCTGGATCGTGGATAAGAAGCACATCTACATAGGAAGCGCCAATATGGACTGGAGGTCACTAACACAGGTCTGCCGTATTTCTTTTGTCATTTTTACACAAGGATCGCTAACTTTAATTGCCACATGGTTTGATATCAGTATTTTGGATTTTTTGCTTCCTCGCCTACTCGTACATGCCTCATATAGTAGAAATAATTATGGTAACATTCAAAGGTATATTTTATGTAAAGAAAACTTACAAATCAGCAAAAATGCTTTAAATTGATTAAAGGAGTCGGTAAAGATTCAAAGATTTCAAATAAATGCTGTTCTTTCGAACTTTCTGTTCATCAGAAATCCTGAAAATACGTATCACGATTTTCATAAAAATAATAAGCAGCTCAAGTGTTTGTGATTATAAATCAGAAATGTTTCTTGAGCCGCAAATCAGCATATTAGAATGATTTCTGAAGGATCATGTAACACTGAAGACTGGAGTAATTAAATTAAAAAATTAAATTAAATTAAATTTTATGCATTTAGCAGATGCTTTTATCCAAAGCGACTTACAGTGCATTCAGGCTATGAATTTTTACATATCATATCATGTGTTCCCGGGGAACCGAACCCCCAACCTTGTGCTTGATAACGCAGTGCTCTACCAATTGAGCTACAGGAACAATGATGCTGAAAATACAGCTTTGATCACATAAATAAATTACATTTTAAAATATATTCCAACAGAAAACCTTTATTTAAAATTGTAATAATATTTCACAATATTACTGTTTTTTAATAAAATAAATGCATCTTTGCTGAGCACAAAAAAAAACATTTAAATCTTACTGACCCCAAACCTCTGAATGGTAATGAATATAAACATTTTAATACAGGAGGAGAGATGTGCTGCTAATACGTTTCTAATTACATTCATTCATCCAGAAATAGCACCAATACTCCATATATTTCACATCTCCATTGGATCGTGTATGTTTTATTTGTCTGATGTGTTGATTCTGCTCAGGTGAAGGAGTTGGGTGTGGCTGTGTATGACTGCAGCTGTCTTGCTGAAGATCTTGGGAAGATCTTTGAGGCTTATTGGTACCTGAGTCAGACCACGACCATCCCTGCACACTGGCCCCAAAAATACTCCACTCTGTACAACAAGGACACCCCCATGCAGCTGTCACTCAATGGGACCGATGCCAGCGTCTATCTATCTGTAAGAGAGATCCAGCACACTGGAGAAACCTGTGGTTTTGAAACCTTTTTCTGTGGTTGAGCAGAGACACAGCTAATGCACTGAACGTGACGATGTGTATTCCTGTGGAATTTTTTTGTGGCTTATGTTGTTCCTTGTTCTGGTGGTGTTTGCTGAGCTGATTGCAGTTTTGTTTGGCATTATTGAGGAAGTTTTCCTCTCTCTCTCTCTCTCTCTCTGTCCGCCTCACAGAGCTCTCCTCCTTCACTGTGCGCCGAGGGCCGGACTCCAGACCTGCAGTCTATCCTCAGCGTGATCGCTGATGCCCAGCAGTTCGTCTACATCGCTGTGATGAACTATCTCCCCACTATGGAGTACTCCAGACACAAAAGGTCTGTGGTATATTCCCTACCTCCTTCACGCACATGTTTCATAACCAAGCAGCCTAAAGCCATCTGTCTTCATTATGAAATCTGCTTATCATAGGCTTTTTCAACCATATATTTTAACTGGCATATCATGAGGAAGCTCAAAAGTTCCTCCCCAGTCCAAAAAGGTTTTCTTTCTTTTTATTTTTTATTTTATTTTATTGATATACTATTATATATGGAAGCCCATTTCCGCCACTGAATAAAAAATTTAAAAAAGGCTATTGCGACTTTTTATCTCACAGTTCTGACTTTTTTTCACAGAGTTGCGAGATGAGATAACTCGCAATTCTGGCTTTTTTTTCTTGCAATTCTGAATTCATAACACACAATTGCGAGTAGTTAAAAACTTGCAGTTCGGACTTTAATTCTCAGAGTTGCGTGTTTATAACTCACAAATATGACTTTTTAACTCACAATTGCGAATTTATATCGTAATTCTGAGAACATTTTTTAAATTGTGAGTTCTTTTTTTCTCATAATTGCATAAAACAAACTCGTAATTGTGGGTTAAAAAGTCATAATTGTGAGTTATAAACTCATAATTCTGAAAAAAAAAAGTCTGAACTGCAAATTTTAATTCAATTAAAATTTTTAAACTCACAATTGCGAGTTTACATCACGCAATTCTGAGAAAAAAAGTCAGAATTGTGAGATAAAAAGTCTTTTTTTTTCATTCAGTTGTGGAAATGGGCTTCCATAATTATAGTTAATATTCGTTAATACTGTTAATATTTTGAATTTGATTTCATTTGAATATTTTCTGTTTTCATTTAGTTTTCATGTAGTTTGTCTCAGTCTGCATGGAGTTGCACATGTTTAACCTTCATAAGTTACCTCTGTAATGCCCATCATGTTTAACCCTTGTTCTCCCTGGTCTTTGCAGCTACTGGGTGGATATCGACACCCAGCTGCGGCGCGTGGCTTATGAGCGTGATGTTCGTGTGCGTCTGCTGATCAGTTGTTGGGAAAATACCAACCCTATCATGTTCCCTTTCCTCCGCTCGCTAGCTTCCTTACAGTACAAGAGCAAGCTGGACATTCAAGTGGTGAGGGCCGTCACATTTGTGTTATATCTGTTGATCCCTTGTGTTGCACAGTTTGGGGTTGGCAGAGATTTTTCATGTTTGAAAGAACACTTAGCAAAGCTGCATTTATTTGCTCAAAAAGCCATTTTCTATTTGAATATATTTTACAATTATTATTTTTTCAAAGCTGTATTTTCAGCATCATTCCTCCAGTCTTCAGTGTCACATGATCCTTCAGAAATCATTCTGATATGATGATCTGCTGATGGAGAAACATTATCAGTGTTGAAAACCGAGGACTTTTTGAATAGACAGCAGTAGAATTAGAATATAATTTTATAACAATTAGAATAGGCAAGGTGGAAATCATGTCATTTTGATCAATTAAATGTGCCCTTTCCAAATAATGCATTCATTTATATGAAAAAATGTCTGATATAAATGAATACAAATAATTTTTTCCCCTCACAGAGAATTTTTACTGTGCCTTCCGACCCTCGACAGAAACACATTCCCTTTGCCAGAGTCAACCATAACAAGTACATGGTCACAGATAAGGTTGCTTATATAGGTACGGCTCACTGCTTAAACATCCAAACCCTTTACAGTTTGTCATCTAAAAGCTTGGACTTGTTATCTTATTCCCTGCCTCCATTCTTTCCAGGCACGTCTAACTGGTCAGGGGACTACTTTGTGAACACAGCTGGATCTGCGTTAGTGGTGAACCAGACTTCAGCTCAGTCCACAAGCCCCACAGTCCAGGAGCAGCTGCAGGCAGTGTTTGAGAGAGACTGGGACTCTTCATACAGCACTGACATCAACCACAAGACCAACCGCAAAGACATCTGCTAGACCAGGCTTCACACTGCAGGGGGCGCTGGAGAGTGCAAAACACTGTTAAATGGCATTTGCTGGAGGATAGTTTTTAGGGCATGTACAGTCCTGCTCTATTTCTGGGTTGCACTCATTTAACAAAAACAAAAATTCAATTATAATGAAGTCACTCTCACCTCTGACCAGTTGCATATATTTTGCACAAAATGACAATGCAATGATATACCTCTTAACAGAAACACTTCAACATAGTTTCTCAGGAAAAAAATCGTATTAGCATTGATTCAGTGTATTGTATTGTTGCTTTCTCTTTCTAAAGTGATTTCAGTTGCTGCATTTATAAATCAGATCTGACTCAAAGAAGCAGTGTTACTGGATTAATAACCAGTCTATTGTCATGAACGTCTGAATGCATTTGTTGTCAGGTCACCACTACTTGACTGTTTTCATTCACTCACTCCACTCATGAGTTTTTACTTCAGGATGTGGTTTATGATGTCATTACCAGACATTATCAGAAAGGAGAACAGTGATGTGTGAGTCAATTTAAAGCTTTTATAACCTTTTTGTTTTTGAAGATATGCTCATTTTATTGGGTGTGAATCTTAAAATATTTAAGGGAGGTTTTTCTTTTTCAAATTTAGTTCAGTTTACATTTAGCCTCTCTTTCATTGAGAGCTGCGTGTTTTATGAAAGTGTAAAATGTTACAATTAAACACTTGATATAATGCAACTGTTTCTAGTCATTTCTATGTCGTTTTACATTGTTTTATACTTTGATTTCGTATTGCAACATTCTTGTAGTAGCATAGAATTTGTATGTGATTCTGAAAATAATTCTGGATGCTCCTGGATTTCCTTCAAACAGTGCATTTATGGAGGCTATTTCGGGTCATTTCAGATGGTTTTAGGAGGGACAAGAAGTGTAACACATGCCATGAAAACTAATCAAATCATAAGCACACACCCTTTCAACACACAGTCGCTGAATTGAATATCTGGCCATTAGAAACTTGTTGATTTTCACTCGAAAATTGGTTTTCACTAAATTAAGTACAGCATGTATACTTCATTTTGCATATTTGTTACAAATGTTAAAAAAACATAGTTGACACCAAAAGGGCAGTATGTACACCACAAATCTGACACCTGCAGGCCCGTTAGAAATAGCTTTAACAGCTTTAGATCCATAATTGATTTTTAGTACTTGATCATTTGTACAATGCAATTAAAAAAAAAACACTTTATTTTCTTTCTTTCTTTTATGTTCTTCATACCATTTTATTGCACCATAATTCTTTTCAGAGTAAGCTACCTTTGAGAAAAAGTGAGCTTCGTTGTATTGAATATGCACTTTTAGTAGACTTAAAATCATGTGTTTTAAAATACTTGCAGACAAAATTTATGAAATAAAAGGCAACCAAATTTACTTTATATACAAAAGTGCACTTTTTAAAGATTAAACCATTATGTTTTAATAATCTTAGTTTATAATATACTATAATGGTTGTAGTGTGCTATGCAATATTTCTTTTAAGGTTATGTTTAAAATTGCAGTTTTATCATCACAAATGTGTAATTACAAATATATTTTGAAAATATGACATACAGTTTTCAGTGGAACCTTAACCAGTATTCTCAAGAAAGTACAGTCGTGGCAAAAGGTTTTGAGAATTACATAAATATTAGTTTTCAAAAAGTTTGCTGCTAAACTGCTTTTAGATCTTTGTTTCAGTTGTTTCTGTGATGTACTGAAATATAATTACAAGCACTTCATGCGTTTCAAAGGCTTTTATCGACAATTACATGACATTTATGCAAAGAGTCAGTATTTGCAGTGTTGGCCCTTCTTTTTCAGGACCTCTGCAATTCGACTGGGCATGCTCTCAATCAACTTCTGAGCCAGATCCTGACTGATAGCAACCCATTCTTTCATAATCACTTCTTGGAGTTTGTCAGAATTAGTGGGTTTTTGTTTGTCCACCCGCCTCTTGAGGATTGACCACAAGTTCTCAATGGGATTAAGATCTGGGGAGTTTCCAGGCTATGGACCCAAAATTTCAACGTTCTGGTCCCCGACCCACTTAGTTATCACTTTTGCCTTATGGCACGGTGCTCCATCTTGCTGGAAAATGCATTGTTCTTCACCAAACTGTTGTTGGATTGTTGGAAGAAGTTGCTGTTGGAGGGTGTTTTGGTACCATTCTTTATTCATGGCTGTGTTTTTGGGCAGAATTGTGAGTGAGCCCACTCCCTTGGATGAGAAGCAACCCCACACATGAATGGTGTCAGGATGCTTTACTGTTGGCATGACACAGGACTGATGGTAGTGTCACCTAGTGACCAACGTTACATAAAATAAATCAGGTCCCAGCCACAGAAACAAAACAGACAGTCAATGTGCGGATACAACAAATAGTCTTTATTGGGACAGCAAGCACTAACTAGAAATAGTGTTACGTAGGGGGAAGAGTTCACTAAAATGATGTCTCTGAAGCCGTGTGGCTTCACGACAGTTCGCTCCAGCGGTCCTCCCTCCAAAAAGTCAAGCGGACACGTCCAGAAGGTCACGGCAGTCGTCCGACCCACAGGGAAACGTTACGGTACTCTCGGCGGCAAACAGCAAATGCTGAGGGAGATTCCGGTGTAACAAAGACAGTCTTCACAGCAACACTGGGCCCAGGGATCCAAGGTGGATAATCCAGAGGCTAGAAGGGAGCACCACGAATGACCACCAACATCACAGATAGCGGGTCACACTTACACTGTAGTACGATAAAATATAATTACGGCCCTTCAGGCAGCATTAGAGAGCGTTGAGGGAGGTTCGAGGATAGCCACAGTCTTCAGGACAATGCCAACCACTGGAACCATAAGACAGGTATTGCTGAGGCTAAAAGCAAACGACCACAATGAACACCAACACCACAGAAAATGGACACACATTCACAATGTGTGGTAATAAAATATATTTACGGCCCTTTAGGCAACATTAGAGAGCGTTGAGAAAATCCAGCTGCAGTATACCGGTGGTCAAACAGAGATGCCTGGGAACTTGGGCTTCGTGTACAGAGCAAGGAAGTGCATAGAACACAAAATGGCAGCAGAACAGCAGCCACCAGGCAAGGCCCCTCTCTGTTCCAAAGAGTCAGTTTTTATCTCCTTCAAACTAGGCATGGCCAGCTGTTAGAGAATTAGTCACTAATTGCCATTATCAGCAGCAATGCAGAGGCAATAATAAAGCTACTCAAATCACAGGAAGTGTCGTCCAAATATGGGCAAAAAGGTGGAGCATGGTGACAAGTTCTAATGAATTAATTAAGTCACATTAGCAGGGAGGAAGCACAGTCCAAATATAGGCAGAATAATAAAACAGGAAGCGGGTTGCCAGGTTTGTCCATTAATAGGTGTCTATAAAGAGTCAAGCAGGGCAGATTAAGAAATAGAAACCCACTACAAATTTGATGCAAATGCACAGTAAATGACCACTACAATTCAGAGTGCCAATATATTAATGCACACAGTAAACACCATCACACATGACACTGCACAAAATAAGGCCCAAATGTCTCTGATCAAAAACAAACAAAATACTGAGTCAACCCGTGACAGTAGCGCTCACCTTTCTTTCTCCGGACAAGCCTTTTTCCAGATGCCCCAACAATCGGAAAGGGGCTTCATCGGAGAATATGACTTTGCCCCAGTCCTCAGCAGTCCATTCACTATACTTTCTGCAGAAGATCAATCTGTCCCTGATGTTTTCTTTTGGAGAGAAGTGGCTTCTTTGCTGCCCTTCTTGACACCAGGTCATCTTCCAAAAGTCTTCACCTCACTGTGCGTGCAGATGCGCTCACACCTGCCTGCTGCCATTCCTGAGCAAGCTCTGCACTGGTGGCACTCCGATCCCGCAGCTGAATCCTCTTTAGGAGATGATCCTGGCGCTTGCTGGACTTTCTTGGACACCCTGAAGCCTTCTTTACAAGAAATGAACCTCTTTCCTTGAAGTTCTTGATGATCCTATAAATTGTTGATTTAGGTGCAATCTTAGTAGCCACAATATCCTTGCCTGTGAAGCCATTTTTATGCAATGCAATGATGGCTGCACGCGTTTCTTTGCAGGTCACCGTGGTTAACAATGGAAGAACAATGATTTCAAGCATCACACTCCTTTTAACATGTCAAGTCTGCCATTCTAACCCAATCAGCCTGACATAATGATCTCCAGCCTTGTGCTCGTCAACATTCTCACCTGAGTTAACAAGACGATTACTGAAATGATCTCAGCAGGTCCTTTAATGACAGCAATGAAATGCAGTGGAAAGGTTTTTTTGGGATTAAGTTAATTTTCATGGCAAAGAAGGACTATGCAATTCATCTGATCACTCTTCATAACATTCTGTAGTATATGCAAATTGCTATTATAAAAACTTAAGCAGCAACTTTTCCAATTTCCAATATTTATGTAATTCTCAAAACTTTTGGCCACGACTGTATGCTACCAATTATAAAGGAAATATAAGTAATTATTAAACTACATGCAAAGATGTACCGAAGTCCTTCTTATGAGGATTCAAAAAACTCTTTTGATGTCAACTTAATATCAGTTTAATCGATAATACAATTTTAATAACATGCAATTAAGTTACATTTTTTAAATATATTTTAAAGTGTAATTCTTTTGCACCATCACCGTATTTACCTAGATGTAATCATCTGAACTCAGCGCCGAGTTTTAAATGGTTGAAACTGTCCATGTTAAGGCTACAGAATAAATAATTCTATGACAGTGACTGGAGCGAGCCGTTTATTTAGCTGTGGAGCCGCTGTACGTGGTCAGTCAGGGTGTGTCTGTGAGCTGAGGGTCACTGCAAGCATGTCCTGTGTTTATACACAAGAGGAGCATGTTACCCTCCTCTGTAAATTGGTTGTAATGTAACAATTACAGCTATGATTTCATTGAGACTTTTGGACCTCCATGAGCTCTTAGAGATCACAGGATTGAGTATTTTTCCCATAATTTCAGTCAAAACAGAAGATGTGTTTGGGGTTCATCAGCTTCTGTGCTGTGTCTACTGTCCACCTCATTAAAGCAACAAGTCACTATTAGTATTATGAGATTATTTTTGGAATAAATTCCCACTCCAAGTTCCAGACCATTGTGAATCCATATATTTGGACATACACAACCAGTCAAAATTCTGGAAGAATGAGATTTCCTTTACATTTCTTTGAAAGATGTTTATTAAGCTCAGCAAGGCTGCATTCATTTGGTCAAAATACCACAAAAACTGTAAATTTTGTAAATATTATTCAAATTTTTTCTATGTAAATAAATTGTAAAATGTAATTTATTCTCATAATTATTGTAGAAATGTTTGGGGTAAGTAAGATTAAAATTAAATACACATATTTTATCCAGCAATAAGGATACATTAAATTGATCAAAGTGACAGTAAAGACATTTATAAGACTTCTATTTCAAACAAATGCCGTTCTTTTAAACTTTCATCGATAATCCATTGAAAATTGTATCATGGTTTCCAAGGAAATATTTAGCAGCAAAATGTTTTCAACATTGATAATAATAAAAAATTGAGCAGCAAATCAGCATCTAAAAACATTAAGCAAAACTCTTTTCAACATTGTTAATAATAAAAACCATTATTAATAATTGATAATCATTCATAACTGAGCACTACATCAAAATATTATAGACATATTATGTATTTGAGAGTAAATGTGATATATTATGCCCTGCAGTATTTTAAACTGATTTAATAGGTACATGTGCTTTATGCTAATATTAAATTACATTATACACTAGCTGACACATTATTTGTTTAGTGATTTACAGAACATTTAACAATTCCTTTCATTCCTGTAATAAAATACCCAGAGTTAAGTGCTCAAGGGCTTGTTGTTGCTTTCTGTGTGTGTGACTGTGCACTTTAATTACCATCCGGACATCAATCATCAATCTCGACAGCCCGTGTGTGTGTGTGTGTGTGTGATCTGGAGACAGTGGGTGTGTGTGCCACCCATGGGAAGATGGGTGGAGGTGTGATGTGGTCATAAACCCCCAAAATGATGCTAGATTAGAGATACTAATCTAAATTGGTGGTCTAATTGACGTGTATACTTTTGATAAATGATATACACTACCGGTCAAAAGTTTGGAACACTTATGATTCGTTGTAAAATATTTTTAAAGGAAGTCTCTCGTCAAGTCTGCATACATCTGACAAAAAATATACTGAAATATTATTACAATATCAAATAACTTTTTTTTTTATTAGAAAACTTTCAAAATGTAATTTTCTGCGATGCAATATTAGAATAAATAAATCAGGATATCAAAGACTGGAGCAATGATGAAAATTCAGCTTTGATTGGAGAAATAAATTACATTTTATAATACATTAAAATAGAAAGCAGTTATTTTCATTTGTAATAATATTTCACAATATTACCGTATCTTTGATCAAATAAATTCATCCTTGGGGAGCAGTTTTGACCTGTAGTTTATTACCTCATTGTTTATTTATCTATTATTCATAACTAATCAGTTACATTTCTGTCTGATTTCATGAAGAACCGTTAAACAACATACTTTCTTGTGGAAATGGATTGTGTTTGTATTGTCTGCACAGCAAATGCAGTATAGATAAAGTATTTTAGTGTAGTTTAAAGGCTTTGAGTTCAACAGTAGAATGATAAAGTTGGTATTAATTAAGATGATGTATTAATGTTTTACTGAGGCCTTTACTCAGGTTTAGTTATTGTACGATGTAGTCATGCTTTTTTCAAACAGTATTATTCACTGAGAATGAATAATAAATATGTTTACTAACACCATTTCTCAAATGAAATACCATGCCTGGAGCCTGTGGTTCTATTGCGTTAAAAATTAAGATTATTTAAGCTTCTTCATCTAGAAAATGGATTAAGTGTGAGGCTGTTGGTTTATAATCTGCCACATGCATTTTTGGACTGTTACAAAACTGCTTTAGTTTCGCCTTGGATGAAGAAACCCATTACATCATAAAAAAAATAAAAATTAGGCAGTAAGTTACAAGATGTAATGCTTTACATAGTGAAAAAAAGAATGTGCACTTATAGTGTATTCAAACCTTAAAAGAATGTCTTTTTTTATTGTAAATGCAGATCATTTGAACTTTTAATTAAATTAAATACTCTTAAGTGCCTTAAGTGAAGGCGTTTTATTACTTTTTATTACTGTTTCTTTACACACATAAGGACACTTTTAAAAAAAATGATTTTGTCTATTGTCAAACAGATTTACTATAAAGTGCTTTAAAGAAGTATGCTTATTTTGATGTAATGACTAACATACTAGAGCACATGGAAGGTACTTGTGGAAGATTTTACTTCTAACTGTATATAATTTGATATAAATGTAATAAATTGCAATGTAAAGATGCACTTAAGTCTTAAGTGGGTCAAAGAACATTCAACTGCCTTTAATAAACGATTGGGAAGGTTACTTTAAAAAAACAAAACAAAAAAAAACATTCTCTTTTTTTACTATAGATTACAAAATACATGATCTAAAATGTATTTTGTAATGTATTTCGCAAGATTACTCATGTTTAGTAACTTAATCTAAATACTTAAGGTAAGGGGCATATTCATTTTGATATGTTTTAATGTTAACCAACTCTAAATAAAAAATGGGTGCATTTAAAACAATTATAATTTCTAAAGCTATAATTATAATTGTTTTAAATGTAACATTTTGAACATTGACATTTTAAATAATGGGGGGGCATGTTTATAAATGTGTTTAATTACAGGTGCATCTCAATAAATCAGAATTTTCGTGGAAAAGTTCATTTATTTCAGTAATTCAACTCAAATTGTGAAACTTGTGTATTATATAAAATCAATGCACACAGACTGAAGTAATTTAAGTCTTTGGTTATTTTAATTGTGATGATTTCGTCTCACATTTAACAAAAACCCACCATTTCCAATACTTCATAAGACCTTGTGGGAAGTATGTTCATTTACTGTACTCAGTACTTGGTAGGGGCTCCTTTTGCTTTAATTACTGCCTCAATTCAGCGTGGCATGGAGGTGATCAGTTTGTGGCACTGCTGAGGTGGTCTGGAAGCCCTGGTTTCTTTGACAGTGGCCTTCAGCTCATCTGCATTGTTTGGTCTCTTGTTTCTTACCTTCCTCTTGACAATACTCCATAGATTCTCTCTGGGGATCAGGTCTGGAGAGTTTGCTGGACAGTCAAGCACACCAACACCATGGTCATTTAACCAACTTTTGGTGCTTTTGTCAGTGTGGGCCAGTGCCAAATCCTGCCCGAAAAGGAAATCAGCATCTTCAAAAAGCTGGTCAGCAGAAGGAAGCATGAAGTGCTCCAAAATTTCTTGGCAAACGGGTGCCTCAGTCCATTCCTTGTGAAGTTCACTCAAATTCTTGAATCGATGTTGCTTGACAATCCACATAAGACTGTGCTTCCCTCGGTTGGTTGTGCATCTTTTTCTTCCACACTTTTTCCTTCCACTCAACTTTCTGTTAACATGCTTCGATACAGCACTCTGTGAACAGCCAGCTTATTGGCAATGAATGTTTGTGGCTTACTCTCCTTGTGAAGAGTGTGTTCTGGACAACTGTCAGATCAGCAGTTTTCCCCATGATTGTGTAGCCGAGTGAACCAAATTGAGAGACCATTTTGAAGGCCTCTCATGTTAATGAATGAGTCATGGAATCATCTGATTGGTCCAAAAGGACTGATTCATTAAGGAATCAAGCAAGTAATTTTATTAATGTAAATGAATCATTCTCTCTGCCAATTGGTTCTAAACACATAACCTACATCTTTTTTACAAGTTATATAAACAAATAAACAACACATAATCCAGCATATCCCTCTGAACACACAGAGGGAATTGACAGCCCATCTTTCGTGAATGTAGGCCCTTGCTTCTTCGATCAGAGAATCAGTGGCAGTGAAGGAATAGCAGGTGTGCTGGCAGCGAGCGGTCTGTGCCTATCCAGGCCTGTTTGTGATTGTGAGTGAGGGAATGTGTTTTTCTTTTAATTATATTGTGGGAGCTGTTGAGCTCTGTCTGACAGAAGCCCTGATAGCTGCTTCTCACTAAGCCCAATAACAAGGCCCTGCTGGGCCGGGACTAAATGAACAGCACTGATGAACAAAGGCAGGGAGCTTTAGTCAGGGGTCCGCAAACTGCTGACTCTCAGCACCAGCTAATGCAGTCCATCCATCTCTTTTTTTCTCCACTGCATTCTCGTTGACTTTTGACACCAGCATGCCCCCCAACAAAGAAACCCAAATTCACACCCTCTGTCTACTTCCGACCGACTCCCTCCTGTATCAGTTTGCCTCTCTTCCCGATTTAGTGACCGTCTCTGCTTCATGCTCGCTGGAAGTGATCTGCTCACAGCACCCGGCCCAAGGTCTGACCCGTATCAGTGGAGCGTGGGATGCATGTTCGGTGTGGGTGAGCGTGTATCTTGTCTTCTGCCATGTGTGAGTGTCTGCGAGGAATCTTCCGTGTCAACTGGAGGCCCTCTTCAGACGCAGGTGGGTTTGCTGACATAACACCCCTCATGAAAAAGAAGTGTGCTTAACTGTATTGAATGTGAAACTGGACTTGCATGTAATATAATATCTGCAAGTGCAAATAAAAGACTGCTCAAGAGCACTTAAAGAAAGACACTTAAGTACACTTACTATTAAGTATAATTAAAATCATTATATTTTAATAACCTTTTGTTGTGTTTATAAGTGTACACTTATTTCAATGTGTTGACTAATATACTGAAGCACATGTAAAATACACGATTATAATTGAATCATAGTGTGTTATTTGATATTACATTAAAAGTTAACATATTTTAAATGTACTAGCATAAGTGACTTTATCATTGCAAATTTTATATATATATATATATATATATATATATATATATATATATATATATATATATATATATATATATATATATATATATATATATATAACATTTGCAATGATATATATATTAAATGCATGACATACAAATTTCAACAGAAATGACATTAAATTATATTTTAGTTTAATACTATGAACGCTTGTCAGTACATTTGGCAGTACGCTTTAACCATATTTCAAAGACAATAGAACTAATTATGAAATTACATATAAAGTTGTACTTAAGTCATACTTAAAAAAGAGTCAAAAAGCACTCTTGTATGTATATTAACTATTTGCAGTTAATATACATTTAAAATATACACTTATATTATAAGTATAATTGTAAATAACATTTAATTAAGGGTCAAAAACATTGCATTCATTTCACAATTAAGCGTTTTCTTACATTGTCCTTTACATTACATTTACATTGCACATTGTCCAAACTTATTTTATAGACTGGAAGTTGAAAACTGCGGTTACAAAAGTTTCATGTCCCTTATAAGCTCACTTTAATGGATCCATTGTTATATACTGTTAGATCTGGATCAGAAGTTGCTTTGGTGGCATTTTCAGACTTCTTTAATCAAACCACATCCTCTTTCTGTCTCTTTAGAACACATTTTCATTGAACATGCAAGTAAGTGTCTGGAAACATTACATTCAGTTCACAGTTAAGTACATTATCTGCATAATAAGTGCTGTTTTTAAAAGTGTGCTAAAAGTGCATTTCTTTTACAAGGGTGGTCATGCTTGTCAAGCTTGTCTGCTTGTCAAATTTCAGCTCTGGATCAAACAACACACCTAAGTTCCTTATTTTGTCATGACAATAATCAGACCATGGACACCAATATGTGGACATATCTAAACATCCTTTGGCAGGTCCAAAAACATAATCTCAGTTTTATTCTGGTTTAACTGAGACATATTTCGAGTCATCCAGCTCTTAACCTCCTCCAGACAACCAAATAGTATTTTAGAACCATTGTTCCTTTTCAGGAACTCGAGCTGCGTCGAAACGCTTTTGGGGAACGTCCCTGACGAGACCGACTCTGAATATCGTATGCAATCAGTCCATCGGAAAGACGTGACGTCACGGGCGGGGTGACGTAGCGACCAGGAAGCTATAAAAGCACGTGCCGTGCAGCTGGCTTCAGCTTCGAATCTGTCAGCAAGCGCTCTGTGTGTGCATGTCAAAGTCTGTCCTGTTGGTCCTATTTATTGTTGTCTGTCCCTAAGCCATTAAAAAGATCGCCAAAACAGCTCAATATGACAAAACAAAAGCAAAAGACCAAACATATGAAGGGCGATTTCAAGCCACGTTATAGATTGTGTGTTCCTCCCTGCCCTCGCTACATTACGAGCGGGGATACACACAGTCTGTGCGTGGCTTGCCTGGGATCGAAGCACGCTCAGTTGGCTCTCGAGGGGGCCGACTGTCCGCATTGCGAGCGATGGCCAATGCGGACGCTTCGATCCCGGAGGGCTCCCTTCGAGGAGGGAGCCTTCACCAGCGTTCCTCGCGGTGCTGGCCCCGCTTCTGCCGAGGCAGAGCGGCTGCTGCACTTGTGGGGTTCGCAGGTGGATCTGTCAGAAGGAATGGAGACGGGCCAGTCCTTATCTCCTTCCTCATCTGCCAGATCCGGCGCCCAAACCCTGGGTTCGGAAGCACGCTCGTCGGTTTCTTCCCCCCAGGGTGAGGGATCAGCTCTTCACCTCTCGTCCTCCGAGGAGGTCGATGTGGAGACTGTTGCTGGGGATTCGCCACCCCTGTCGCCCCAGTATGAGGAGCTATTGGAGGTGGTCACGCGAGCAGTAGATAAATTAAAAATCGACTGGCCTGCTGAGAAACAAACTGAGCCGCAGAGAAGCAAATTAGATGAACGCTTTCTGCGGCCGAGGCAACCACCTCCATGTCGGAGCCTTCCGTATTTTCCCGATCTCCATGATGAGTTATCGAGATCGTGGAACCATCCGTATTCGACCCGCCTCTTTGGCCCCGATTCACTATATTATGGCAACGTGATGGGGCTGGGAGAGCGTGGTTATAGAGCGATGCCACGGGTCGAACAGACGCTCGCGGGCTATCTGTCGCCGGGTTCGGCTTCGTCTCTAAAGGCTCCGACATTGCCCACTAAGCCTCTTCGAGTAACATCATCGCTAGTGGGCAAAGGTTATGTGGCAGCAGGTCAGGCTGGGGCGTGCCTTCATACTATGGCAGTCCTGCAAGCTTATCAGGCTGACCTGCTGAGAGATATTGATGAGGGAGAGGGGATCAAGTCTGAAGAGATAGAAGAACTAAGAAAGACCGCTGATCTCTCCCTCCGCGCCACTAAGGAGACCGCTCGCACAATTGGGCAGTCTATGGCAGCCTTAGTGGCCGCGGATAGGCATTTGTGGCTGACCCTGTCAGAAATTAAAGAACAAGACATGGTCTGCCTCCTGGACGCCCCGCTTCAAGCCTCGGGCCTGTTCGGCGACACAGTCAACACTGTCGTCGCCAGGTTCCAGGAGGCACACAAGCAGGCAGCGGCGTTCCAGAGTTTCCTCCCTCGTCGCTCTCGTGGTGCATCTGGGCGGGAGATGACCACGCCACATACTGGCTCCTCACACCGGGAAGCACAGAAGCAGAGCGTCGCCGCTCGTGTTCCCCCACGTCGGGACCAAGGGCAACGACGCTCTGAGTCGGGGGCTTCTAGGGCTAAAGCCGATTTAAGATCTGTCATCGAAGCCCGGAAGTCCTCGACGAAGAGATCCTGACGCCAGGATCCAGAGGGTAGCCCCTGCTGGGGTAGAGCGCAGGCCACCTCATTTTACGGTGCCCGTCTCACCTCAGTACCCTCAGGAGGTCGGTCTGCCAACCCTGCCAGAGTTTCAGGGCGCAGCGGCCTCCAGCGAGCCCCACTCCCAGTTACTTCCGCCCGTGAGCGTAGCGGAGCTGGGATGCTCGCCGCCCCTTCGGGGGCCTCTTACACCAGAGGTCAGTCTCGAGAGACTGATTCCCTTAGTAGATTATTTAGCAGCGTGGAAGCTACTGCCAAATGTATCTCAGTGGTTCCTGCGTACAATAGAAAGAGGCTATTGCATTCAGTTCGGTCGTTCACCACCGACGTTCAACGGGGTTACACCGACTGTGGTCGGCCCCCAGCAGGCTCTGGTTATGGAACAAGAAGTGAAGACCCTTTTAAGGAAGGAGGCCATCGAGGTGGTCCCTCCTCTAGACAGGGAATCCGGATTTTACAGCCGGTATTTCACAGTTCCAAAGAAGGATGGGGGGTTGCGTCGGATCTTGGACTTACTACACCTGAACCGCTCAGTTATGTCACTGAAGTTCAAAATGCTCACTGTCAACCAGGTTGTAGCTCAAATCAGATCCGAGGACTGGTTTGTCACAATAGATCTCAAAGACGCATACTTCCACATATCCATCCTTCCACAACACAAGTTTCTGAGGTTCGCTTTCGGGGGCAAAGCTTATCAATATCGAGTACTTCCCTTTGGCCTCACACTCTCACCCCGCACGTTCACGAAATGTGTAGATGCGGCTCTGGTATCCCTCCGTATGCAGGGCATCCGCATTCTAAATTAAACGACGATTGGGCTCTGGCGAGTGGCGCCGATACAGGATGGCTGCCTCCGTGACGTGCTCTGCAGTTGTTTTTGTGTTTTTGTTAGTTTGTCCTGTCTTTAGTTATATTCCTGCAATCAGTTTCACCAGGGACGAATTGCTGGATATTCGGCAACACACATCTCCCGATATTTCACCAGTTTTCGACTATTCTGATGTTTTGCTAGACATTCTTGTCGGCGGAGCGGCTGCGCTGATCACACGCTTCAAGAGGACGCGCAGGCGGGGAAAGCGAGCGGGAGCGCTCGTGAGACTCAGAAAACGCGGATTTCGAACGCCGTTGCCTAGCATCCATCTGGCAAATCTCCGCTCTCTTCCCAACAAAACGGACGAACTGCTTCTGCTCTCTCGGACAAATAAAGATTTCTCTCACTCTGCTGCTCTGTGTTTCATGGAAACTTGGCTGAATGACACCATACCGGACAGCGCGCTCCATCTGCCGGGCTTTCAGCTGTTTAGAGCGGATCGCGACGCAGAATCAACGGGGAAATCGCGCGGCGGCGGGACATGCTTTTACATCAATGAACGGTGGTGTACAGATGTAACTGTGTTAAAGAAGATGTGCTGCTCAAATCTCGAAACGCTCTTCATTAACTGCAAGCCGTTCTATTTGCCGCGGGAGTTTCATTCGTTCATTCTGGTTAGTGTTTACATCCCTCCTCAAGCGCACGTGAGCTCAGCTTTACAGAAACTCGCTGAGCACATCACAGAGATAGAACAACAACACCCGGACTCTGTTTTAATCATTCTTGGGGACTTTAATAAAGCCAATCTCTCCCGTGAACTGCCAAAATACAGACAGCATGTTACTTGTCCCACAAGAGACAGTAATATATTGGATCACTGTTACACAACAATAAAGGATGCATTTCACTCTGTTCCACGAGCAGCTTTGGGACGTTCTGATCACCTTCTGGTTCATCTTATACCGACCTACAGGCAGAAACTAAAATCAGCTAAACCTGTATTAAGGACTGTAAAAAGATGGACTAATGAAGCAGAGCAGGATTTACAATCTTGTTTTGACCTCACTGATTGGAGTGTTTTTGAAGCTGCTTCCACCGATCTGGACGAACTCACAGAGACCGTAACATCATATATCAGTTTCTGTGAGGATATGTGTATTCCTACCAAGACTCAACTAAATTACAACAATGACAAACCGTGGTTCACTACAAAACTCAGACAGCTCCGTCAGGCCAAAGAAGATGCTTACGTGAAGGGGGACAATGTCTTGTATAAACAGGCTAAATACACACTGGAAAAGGAGATCAAAGTGGCAAAGAGGAATTATTCTGAAAAAATAAGGACTCAGTTCACTTCGAACGACTCAGCATCAGTGTGGAAAAGTCTAAAGAAGATCACCAATTACAAGACACCACCCCCCAGCACTGTGGAAAATCAACGACTGGCAGACGATCTGAACGAGTTTTACTGCAGGTTTGAAAGAACACCCATCACCTGCCCTGAACACCTCTCCACACAACCGTTCACACCAATAACAACTCCTGCAACCAACCCTGAATGCCTCTCCAAACAAACGTTCACACCATTCACAGCTCCTGCAACCCATCCTGATCACCTCTCCAATCAACCGCTCTCACCATTCACAACTCCTGCAACCAACCCTGAATGCCTCTTCAAACAACTGTTCACACCACTCACAACTCCTGCAACCCACCCTGAACACCTCTCCAATCAAGCGCTCTCACCATTCACACCTCCTGCATCCCCCCTCTCCCCCACACCTGTAATACAGATCAGCGAGGATGCGGTGCGCCAGGTCTTCAGGAAGCAGAAAAGGAAAAAAGCACCAGGCCCAGATTGCGTTACACCAGCCTGTCTGAAATCCTGTGCTGACCAGCTGGCCCCCATCTTCACAAAGATCTTCAACAGATCGCTGGAGCTGTGCGAAGTCCCTTCATGCTTCAAACGCTCCACCATCATCCCCATCCCAAAGAAATCCAAAATTACAGGACTAAATGACTACAGGCCTGTGGCTCTAACGTCTGTAGTCATGAAGTCATTTGAAAAACTGGTGCTGGCCCACCTGAAGGACATCACTGGACCCTTGCTGGATCCTCTTCAGTTTGCCTACAGAGCAAACAGGTCTGTGGAAGATGCAGTAAACATCGGACTGCATTATGTTCTGCAACACCTAGACAGACCGGGGACCTATGTGAGGATCCTGTTTGTGGACTTCAGCTCTGCCTTCAACACGATCATCCCAAACCTCCTCCTGCCCAAACTAACTCAGCTCTCCGTGCCCACCTCCGTCTGTCAGTGGATCAACAGCTTCCTGACAGACAGGCAGCAGCTAGTGAGGCTGGGAAAATACACATCCAGCACCCGTACAATCAGCACCGGAGCTCCCCAGGGCTGCGTTCTCTCCCCACTGCTCTTCTCCCTGTACACTAATGACTGCACATCTAAGGACCCCTCTGTCAAGCTCCTGAAGTTTGCAGATGACACCACACTCATCGGCCTCATTCAGGACGGTGACGAGTCTGCTTACAGACAGGAGGTTAAAGAGCTGGCTGTCTGGTGCACTCTCAACAACCTGGAGCTTAACACGCTCAAAACAGTGGAGATGATTGTGGACTTCAGGAGAAACCCCCCTGCACTCCCCCCACTCACCATCATGAACAGCACTGTGACTGCAGTGGAGTCATTCAGGTTCCTGGGCACCACTATCTCTCAGGACCTGAAGTGGGACATTCACATTGACTCCATTGTGAAAAAGGCCCAGCAGAGGTTGTACTTCCTTCGCCAGCTGAGGAAGTTTAACCTGCCACAGGATCTGCTGAAACAGTTCTACTCCACCATCATCGAATCCATCCTCTGCACTTCAGTAACTGTCTGGTTCAGCTCAGCTTCTAAATCTGACCTCAGAAGACTACAGAGGGTAGTCCGGACTGCTGAGCGAATTATCGGTACAACCCTCCCATCTATTCAAGAACTGTACTTATCCAGAGTGAGCAAAAGGGCTGTCAAAATCACTCTGGACCCCTCACATCCAGCACACTCCCTCTTTGAACTGTTGCCATCCGGTCGACGCTACAGAGCACTGAGCACCAGAACGACCAGACACAGGAACAGTTTCTTCCCTCAGGCAATCCATCTTATGAACAGCTGATAATAACTGTGGGACACACTACACTATTTATATTTATATACACTACACTTTTTATCCAACACACATACTTAGCGTACACGTAAATCTTTTGCACATAATATACATGTACATACATGGAACACACTATACTACTTATATTTATATTTATATACACATACACTTATTTATCCAAACACACATACTTAGCGTACAGTTAAAATTTTTCCACATAATATACATGTACATACATAAATGCTCATTTTAATATACCTGCCATACATTGTCAATTTGTATAGTCAATCCTTACCCACCTATTTGTATTTTTTTGTATTTTTTATTCCTTATTGTGTTTTTTGTTCTGTCGCTGTTATGTTGCACTGCGGAGCTCTGTCACGAAAACAAATTCCTCGTATGTGTGAACATACCTGGCAATAAAGCTCATTCTGATTCTGATTCTGATTCTGATCCTAGCTCAATCAGAGCAGATGGCGGTTCGACATCGAGATGTCGTTCTCGCACACATGGGGGAGCTTGGTTTGAGACTAAACGCCAAGAATAGTGTACTTTCTCCAATTCAGAGAACCACCTATCTAGGCGTAGTGTGGAATTCGACCACGATGCAGGCACGTCTGTCTCCTGCTCGGATCGAGTCGATCCTCACATCAGTCGAGAGAGTCAAAGAAGGCCAGTCACTCACTGTCAAACAATTCCAGAGATTGTTAGGGCTGATGGCAGCTGCGTCCAACGTGATACCTTTTGGCCTGCTGCACATGAGACCCCTACAGTGGTGGCTCAAGTCCAAGGGTTTTTCCCCAAGGGGAAATCCACTTCGAGTTATCAAGGTCACGCGGCGGTGCCTTCGTGCCTTAGACATGTGGAAGAAACCTTGGTTCTTGAATCAGGGCCAGGTGTTGGGAGTTCCTCGTCGCCGTGTAACGCTAGCGACAGACGCGTCCCTCACCGGTTGGGGTGCGGTCATGAGTGGCCACCCTGCCCGCGGTCTGTGGAGTGGTCGCCATCTGACGTGGCACATCAATTGCCTAGAGATGCTAGCAGTCTATCGAGCATTGAAATATTTCCTCCCAGACCTGAGAGGTCACCATGTGTTGGTGCGCACCGACAACACATCAGTGGTCTCTTATATCAATCACCAGGGGGGTCTGCGTTCGCGCCCCTTGTACAAGCTGGCACACCAGATCCTTCTTTGGTCCCAGGGCAAACTCCTCTCGATCAGAGCAGTGTATATTCCTGGGAGATTGAATGTGGGAGCAGACATACTGTCGAGGCAGGGGCCGAGGCCCGGGGAATGGATGCTTCACCCCGAGGTGGTGAAGCAGATATGGATAGTATTTGGCACAGCCCAGGTGGACTTCTTTGCGACTCAGGAGACATCGCAATGTCCCCTCTGGTTCTCTCTAGTTCATCCATCTCCTCTGGGACTGGACGCTATGGTGCAGACCTGGCCGAGGCTACGTCTGTTCGCATTTCCCCCTATCGTTCTGCTCCCGGGAGTTCTGGCGAGAGTACACCGGGACGGGGCCCGTCTATTACTAGTAGCCCCGTTCTGGCCGGGCCGAGTATGGTTCTCAGATCTAGTCTCGCTCCTCGACGGCTCTCCGTGGGAGATACCGATCAGGACAGACCTACTCTCACAGGCGCAGGGCACGATAATTCACCCTCGCCCGGAGTTGTGGAAGCTGTGGGTGTGGCCCCTGAGGGGGAACAACTCTTAGCAGCTGGTCTCTCAACCGAGGTTGTTGAGACCCTACTCCAATCCAGAGCTCCCTCTACGAGGAAACTGTACGCCCTGAAGTGGAAGCTCTTCACTTCATGGTGCAGAGACCGCCAGCTTGACCCAGCAAACTGCCCAGTTGGTACAGTTCTGGAGTTTTTACAAGCCAGGCTCTCTGCGGGGTTATCCCACTCCACCTTAAAGGTGTACGTGGTGGCCATAGCTGCTTTCCATGTCCCTTTCAATGATCAGTCACTGGGTAGGCACCCCCTAGTTACACGTTTCCTCCGCGGTGCGCTGAGGCTGAGACCTCCAGTACGATCCCGTGTTCCCCCCTGGGATTTGGTTGTGGTTCTAGAGGCTCTTTGTAAAGCTCCATTCGAGCCAATACAAGATATCTCAGATAGACATCTGACACTTAAAACTGCCCTGTTACTGGCAATCACCTCACTAAAGAGAGTTGGAGATCTTCAGGCCCTTTCGGTGGCCCCTACTTATTTAGACTTTGCCCCTGGTATGGCCAAAGCATTCTTATACCCTCGAGCGGGTTATGTTCCGAAGGTTCCCTCTGTTACACCACAGCCTATCGTACTGCAGGCCTTCTGTCCTCCTCCCTTTCAGGAGCCAGACCAGGAGAAGCAAAACTGTATGTGTCCAGTGCGAGCACTGGACGCATACGTCCACAGAGCTGCCCTGTGGAGAAAACCTGACCAATTGTTGTTTTGCTATGGTCCTTCTAACAAGGGTTCTCCTGCCACCAAGCAGACCCTTAGTCGTTGGATAGTCGAGTCTCCTATGAATCCTCTGGTCTTCCCCCTCCTTTGGGGGCCAAGGCTCACTCTACTCGGGGTATGGCGGCCTCTAAGGCCTTCTCAGCAGGTGTGTCCCTCTTGGACATCTGCAACGCTGCGGGGTGGTCCACGCCCTCCACATTTGTCCGAATTTACGATCTTGACATGCGAGCCACGCCGGGCTCTTCTGTTCTCTCGTCTTAGCGGTGCTCTTCGGATACACACTAGGCAGGGATTTGGAAGTCTGGCAGCGTGGGCACATTGTTCCCCAAAAGCGTTTCGACGCAGCTCGAGTTCCTGAAAAGGAACATCCCAAGGTTACGTATGTAACCCTAGTTCCTTGAAGGAATGAGACGCTGCGTCGCAGAGCCATACTCCTGGCACCCCTGCCGGCGCTTGCTTCCCTACTCGAAGCTGAATCCAGCTGCACGGCACGTACTTTTATAGCTTCCTGGTCGCTACGTCACCCCGCCCGTGACGTCACACCTTTCCGATGGACTGATTGCATACGATATTCAGAGTCGGTCTCCTCAGGGACATTCCCCAAAAGCGTTTCAACGCAGCGTCTCGTTCCTTCAAGGAACTAGGGTTACATACGTAACCTTGGGACGTTTTCTCCCAGTCTCATAAGTAAATAGATCTGTGTATCGTCCGAATACAAATGGTAAGACATGCCATATTTTAAAAAAATTGAGCCCAGTGGCAACATATACAAGGAAAATAAGATAGGGCAAATAACAGAACCCTGGGGGACCCCGCAAGTAACAGGCGCTGCCGTTGAAACAAAGTTACCATACTTTACAGAGAATGATCTATTTGACAGATAAGACTTGAACTACTCTAAAACTGAATTCCAGTTAAATGGGATAACCACTTTATAAGAATCAAAAATTTGTCAAAAGCTGCACTTAAGTACAATAAAATCAGAGCTGCTGTGAAATGTTGTTTATGTTGTTGAAAATGACATGATCTAATAATCTAATAAATAACACATAACGTCAGAATTTTACAAGTTAATACTTACTGATGTTTGTGTTGTTTTCCTGCTGAAAATGATGCCACGTCTTGGTGGAAAAATTCATTCAAGTATCTGGCTTTTAAAGTTAAGTTGATATTAAAAATGGCTAAAATGAAAAAAGAAACTGAGGACAGCTAATAACTAATAATAATCTATTTTTTTTAACTGCCAATTTTCATGTTAGAAATGGCAACAACTGCTCAAAGCAGAGCTTTGGAATGATTCAGTTTTTCAGTTAATATCATCACCTCTGTATTAACTTAACTGTAATGAAGTACCAATTAATAATCCAAATTTTAAATTCATTTAATTAATCTGCTCTGCAGTTTGTCAGCTATAAATAATTTTAAAAGAAAGGTGTAGTGGTAAAAGGAAGTGTTTTGAGATGGTTGATTTTTTTTTCTTTCAAATATTTTTAACAGATTGTACGAGAAAGAAAGGATGTATGTCAGAACTATGTTTGCTTTTTTTTGAACACAAGATTTCATGAATCAATGTCGGAAACTTAAGAAGTGAAACCCTCTCTTTTGCTTTGTCATGTGATCACTTTGCATGTCTGTTAGTCCATAAGTGTCACATTACATATACACCCAGCTGCCTGCTCTAGATTCTTGGTTGTCTATTCAGCTGATAAGTGCATTCACTAATAAACTGGATGAATGCCTATCCTGCCCATTATGCTGCTTATCCTACTTGTATGTATTGAAACAATACAGGCTTTACAACAATGTGAACACCCTGGCTGCCGGGTGCCCGGCTAGAGGCTTTAAGTGCTATTTTGACCTTGTCAATCCACCTGCGTGTCACATTGTGGGGATAGTGAATTTTGGCAGCAACTTGTGACCTGTTAGAGCTGTTTGGGAATCACCCCGAGTCATACCTACATCATCAGGCATGTTCAAATCACTTGATGGTGATTGACGATGATGTACCTTTTCAACAATGAAGGTGCTGAGTGACAGGGTTTCTGCAAGGTTTATGAAGGTAAATGTAAGACCAATGAAGAAAGATGTAAAGAATAAATTAAAGCAAATACAGAAAATATTTGAGAATACAACTCCCAATCAGGGTTCATTTAGTATCATTGAGATATCTTTCTGATATGACTTTAATGACTTTACCATTAGTCTGGAGTCATATTCTTCTGTGTTATGAAGCTGTTCATGTCCATATAAGAATGGCAGCTGAGATGCTACTCTAGGACCCCTCACCTCCCATTCCTGCTCTCCCACCCTCTGTATTTGGGGCATCCTACTGGCTTTATCCAATTGGATTGCTGACCACCTCCCCTAACAGAGACCATAATAATACTGCAAATGTCCCGGTCCATGCTTGTTAGTCAGAGAATAAGCTGGCTGAGTATAAGGGGGCGAAAGAGAGTTTGTTACTGAGGGAATAATTGATTCTGCACAAGGGAGCACTCGATGAAGGTGAGTAATAGATGACTTGTGTTGGGTTACCTTGAGTGACTTTGCTCACTATAACATGGCAAGACTCTTAGATTGATATGGAAACTTTAGAACAGATAAATATGTGCAAGATTGACTTAGCTCTTGGGAATTGGAAGATTTGCACAGACCTAATGAAGATTTCTTGTTATTTTTATTTAAGTCTTGGTGCTTTCATTGTTTTTGTGATAAAATACCAAATGCTGTATATTTAATTTGTGCTAAGAAGTTCATTATATGAGAAACTCGCAATGCTTACCAGATGAAGCTTACATGATCTTAATGTTCTTCCTAGTACTGTCACTCATATTTACTGTAGGCACTGAAATGTTGAGTCACACTATGTTTGTGTGTGTGTGTGTGTGTGTGTGTGTGTGTGTGCCTCCTGTATTAGTCTCACACAGTTGCACAGCTGCAGCTCTGGTTATAAGATCCATCTCACGGTACTGTGTGGAGCTCATGGCCCAACATGCCATAGTTAAGATAGCAGCATGTGATGAAATATGTGACCCTGGACCACAAAACCAGTCTCAAGTCACTAGGGGTTTATTCGAAGCAACAGTGAATACACTGTATGGGTCAAAATTATAGATTTTTCCTTTATGCCAAAAATCATTAGGATATTAAGTAAAGATCATGTTCCATAAATATATTTAGCTACCCTATAATTTCCTATCCTAAATATATCAAAACTTCATTTTTGATTACTAATATGCATTGCTAAGAATTCATTTGGACAACTTTAAAGATGATTTTCTTAATATTTAGAGTTTTTTTGCACCCTCAGATTCCAGGTTTTCAAATAGCTGTATTATTCAAAGCTTATTATTCAGCTTACAATCTCAATTTTGAAAAATTGACACTTAAGACTGTGGTCCAAGGTCATATATAATGAAGTTAAAGGGATAGTTCACCCCAAAATTAAATTAACACACCCTCGAGCTGTTCCAAACCTGTATGAATCTCTTTCTTCTACTGAACACGAAAAAAATATATTTAGAAAAATCTTGGTAACAGCCAATAGGGACAAGCACTGATCAGATCGATCAACAACCAAGATTGTATATGCAGCCAGGTAACTCTTATTTCTGATTAAACATTTATGCTGAATGAGTTGCAGACTCTGTCAGCGATATTTGATATGTTCTGATAAACACTGCAGGTGTACTTCATTCATGTGCTTCATTGGAAGTGATAGCCCTCAGCCAGCTCCTCCCAACATGAGTATGGGAATAATGTCTGCGTGTGTGATTCTAGTGCCATTCCTGCCACGATTCAGGAGTCAGATTAAGTTGGCTTAAGTGTCCAAATACCTTTTGGGGAGACTGTTTCTTAATACAAACAACTATATGAAATGCAATGATGGTGTGCAAATATTGCACAATTCAGGTAACAGATTGCAGTGGAGGAATGATAGCATGCTACTCAAACAGTAAAAGAGTTTCTAGAAGGTCTTTGAAAATAATTACAAATGCAAAGGCCAATTATCAATTATTTTCTAAAGTAAAATATTTAGTAAAAATGAAAATATAAATATTAGTTAACAACAATAATAATGCTTACAAATAGCAAAATTAAGAATATTTAGTGAGAACATATTTTTTATATTTTTATTATTATGATAATTATTAATATTAGGTTAGAATTTAAAGGTCTAAGATGACCATGCATTCCTGTAACAGTGCTGATGCATGTGAAATCATTCTGGTTGACTGTACTAACTAACTTGTTTTCTCTCTCAGATTTGGTGTTGTTTGTTATTTTATCTCAGTAAATATCCCAGTTTCCTGTTTAAAGGGAGGCATTTCCTGGCTTTACACTCCCTCAGGAGAGGCAGATCCATCATGTGTTCCTGCCCTGAGGCTGGACGTACGTGCCGAGTAAAAATACTCTCAATTCTGACAAATCAAGAATGAGAGATATACCCCCCCCCCCCCCCCCAACTTGTAGAAGCTACTTTTACCCACACAGCTAACAATGTCTATGTTTAATAAATGTAGCTGTTTCTCATTTCCCTGAAGACATGAATTTGGACAAAATCTAGGTAGTGCAGGATGAGTCACCAATATGAGAACCAAAACCTGTCTTCTGAGCATCCAAATGAAACCTTCATACAGTCTTAGATCTTTTCTGAGAACATATTGTCCTCTTATAAACAGAGAATTGAGAGCCAACTGAGCGTTTTGACGTGGGTTTGTTTTTCTGAGGATTGCAGAATTAGGATATTTTTGTGCCCCTTCAGAGTATTACACAGAATAGTTTATTTTGGACCATTGAATCTCATGACTCGTACATATCTCTGCGTCTTTGTTTGGATTAGGGATCTTGTGATGTATTGAATCAACAGCAATAGAATTGTGTCTCCATTCTCTGCTGTCCTTGTAAGGGGCTGGTTTGTGTGATCAATAGGGCATAATTGAACAGTGGAGGTTGAGGCGGTAGGTTTGAATTGAAAGCTAACTCGATTTGTATTAATTAGAATTATGTTTATAGAGCACTATAAAAAGTCTGTAAAGTTAAATATACTATAAGTCCAAAGAAAGATTGGGTTTATTCAGACGTAGTTCTACATTTGTCCAAAACTTTAAAATATAAAAAATAATAATAACATAAATGGAAGTTTGGGGATTATGTACTGACCAAAATATATATATATATATATATATATATATATATATATATATATATATATATATATATATATATATATATATATATATATATATATAAATAAATGAAAAATAAAATAAACATTATTATGAATTTTATGCAAAACATGTTATGTTATGCATCAGTACCCATGAATCACAGCCATTAATCTCCTGAACTTTTGTTCTAAATTGCATGAATTAGCTTTTCTTACTTCCAGAGAACGTTTTAGTTTCTCAACTTCTTTCTAAGGTACATCTGGTATGAGTTATATAATTTAAGAGCATTCATAAACTGCCGTTGAGTTTGGCTGATGTGTACCCAGCGTGTCTATTGCTTGGCAGCATTTGCAGGAACTCTAGTGTGAACAGCTCTGTCATTACACCAGCACATGTAGGTCAGGCCAGCACGTATTTATTTAAAGATCTGATATGTTCAGCACCATTCCAGTCTTCTGTCCCCTCCTCTGGACACACATAGAATCACTAGGGAACAGCTGCCTCTCTCACTCACAAACACACACACACACGCAAATATACACACAGATATCCATCCATCTATTTTCTAAATCGACTGTCCTAACGAGGGGATGCTGGATTCTCTCCCAGCATTTTGGGTTGAAGACAGGGAATGGATAGCCCTGGATACATGGCAAGTCCATCCGAGAACAGGGTTATAATTATATACAAAAATAACATAGAAAGATATGCATATAAAAATGTGATTTTTGCATAATTCTTCCAGTTCTTTTATTTATTTATTTTTAATCTAAATTCTATTTTTCAACCAGTGTAAGGCCACGTGTCCACCAAAGTATTAAAGCCAATTGAAAATGCCAGGAGTTCTTTTGAAAACGGCCAGCTGTGGACACCTGAGGCTTCTTTGGAGGTGCAGCGTTTAATTAGAGACATAGTAAAGGAAATGTTCCTCCAAGCAGTATTTTTTATATTAACCTCACTGCAGTCCAGATATGTCATCGGGTACAGCGGTGGATACTCAGAGATCAGCAATCTTCAGTCATTGTACAAATAGAATGCGAAGGTTGGTGATATTTATCCCACCCTCCTCCACTGTGATTAGACAGCTGGGTAAAAAGTGATATAGATGAGCACTGCCTTTTACCCAAAGTTTAATATTTTTCAACTCTCAGTGACCAGAAAAAAAACAACATGCAAAGCGCTCACCGTGTTATAGGTTCGCTCCGCCTTGTCACGCTGCTACCATTTTTTTTTAAAACATGGTGCTCTCTTTGAAAATGATTGAAAAAAATATGCTAACCTCAGACAGACAGCTTATATTCAATACATAATAAATAAAAAATCATGTTAAAAGATGCGTAGTATAATGGAAGTTTTACGCATTTTATTGTATTGCAGTCTATTTGATGATATGTGGTGCTCAGTAAGACAAAAAGGTCAGGAAACACAGTAGTACACAGCTGGCACAGCATGATAAAAGAGCACCTGCTAGTGTTGTGTGTGCCTTTGTAATAGGTTATTCAGTGTGGGTGTCTGAGCCCATTAGATTTCTTAATGTTGGTTACACACTCTTACGACAGAATCAGATACCAGACCCCACTGCCGAATGAGGAATGAGAAGCATGCAGAGAGAGGACACAGTTTGCAGGCTTACGAACCTGATGGCAACTTGATCTATGGTGGGACAGGATTTTTTTTAGTCTCATAGATAACAGCACAGTTGATATAGTGAGGTAGGTTTACACTATAGGCAAAGCTGGAGGCCCAGTAATTTCATTTAATGAGTTTTAAAAGTTTCAAGAGGATAGCAGAAGCAGAAACATTATTTTCCTTTAAAACATTTTTTAGCTTATCATAACCATGCAGCAACACATTTGATGTAGTAAGTGATGCATAAAATGCCTCTTAATACACTGAAAACCCTAATAAGTTGACTGAACTAAATTGATTGAGTAAACTCGTTGCCTCAATTTAATTGAGTAATGGAGTCTCCCAAAACGTACATATTTAAGTTTATTTAACTTGACGCTTTTGTAGACTGTATCTAAATCACTCAGAGGTTTAAATGTTGATACTTGATTCATTTGAAGTCACCATTGTGGTGGAAAGTGTTTGGTTTAGTTGGGATCTTGGTCCAGTTGCTGCTGGGTTGGTGTATTTTAAAACACTGTTTTTGTGGTGAAAAAAGACAAATTTAAATGAGCTCAGGTTTTATCAGATGTTTTTTGTTGATGAGAAAGTCATCACATAATACGTATTTGAGATCATAAAATAAGTTTTGTTTGATATTTTTAACAGGCACCAAGAGCTAAATACTTATTTTGAAGATGGACAAAATGAATGCATTTGAAATATTTTGAGTAAAAGAATCAAGTACTCACACACACAGACTTCTAGATTTAGCAGATGCATCACAACAACGGTGACAAACAAAAGCACAAACTCATCCTTATTTTACAGCCTTTTTTGTTCTGATTGTCACCATTGATGTGATGCATATCCAAAATCTTGATGTATGTTTGTGACGATGTGATCTGTTTTTAAAAAGTAAGTACATTATTTTATCTACTAGGTTTCTATCCATAAAAGTGAATCCACAGTTGCAGCAATACATTTTATTTTAACTTGTCACCATTTCAAGCAAGATGTGCATGTCTGATCTCAACTCTCATTGCCACAATAACAGTGTTTTACAACACACAAGTTACAGCAGCAAGAGACAAGCTAACACCAATAAAGAGCTGATGACACCTGAGCTCATTTAAGTTTGTCTTTCATCGCCACAAAAACAGTGTTTTAAAATACACTGTTACAGCAGCAAAAGACAAGCTTACACAAGAAGTAACTGGACCAAGATCCCAACTAAACCAAACACTTTCCACCACAATGGTGACTTCAAATGTATAAAGTATCAACATTTAAACCTCTGTTAATTCTCAATAAGAGCTTCTCTAGATGTCTGACAGAAATAAAGTCACAGAACCTTGTAAGGAGGATCTGTGAACGTCTATATCGGACGTACAGAAGACATAAAAAACATTTTAAAAAAGACATCATAAAACATTCTGCCTGCTCAGTGGACATCTTTTCAACGTCTGCAAAGACATAAAAAGATGTCCACTGGACGTAACTTTGCCCAATGGATTAGGTTGATGTTAAAATACGCAAACATAGTAATTTTTTGTTAAGTTTACTCAAAAAAGCGCTAGCGATAAGTTGCCTTATTTTTTTAAGTTGACACAACTTTTTTTTTTTTTACAGTGCAGTATAGGGTTTACTGTATTTTCACAAATATTGTAACATTTTGTCAAAAGGTCAAAGTTTAAATATGCTGTTATTTGTTTTACTTCAGTGTGCAAAAAGTGTGCGGTCAAAAATAAGAACATAATTTTCTGTTAAATTTACATGTTGAGTTAACTTAAATATATAAGTACACTTGAAATTAATACCAAGTTAAGTGAACATAATCGTTTAAGTACATTAAATAAGCACCAAGTTTGGTGAACTGAGTGATTTAAGTACAATCTACAAAACCGTCAAGTTAAATAAACTTAAATATGTAAGTTTTGTGAAACTCCATTACTCAATTAAATTGAGGCAACGAGTTTACTCAATCAATTTAGTTCAGTCAACTTATTAGGGTTTTCTACAAATGCGTCGTTAAATAAACTTAAATATGTAAGTTTTGGGAGACTCCATTACTCAATTAAATTGAGGCAACGAGTTTACTCAATCAATTTAGTTCAGTCAACTTATTAGGGTTTCCAGTGTATTGGTTTAACGAGTTAAGCAGTAACGTTAGCTGCCATGTTCTTTCTCTCAAAGGAAAACGATTGGCCCACTTCATCAAATACTATAAGTTGTCGTTTCAATAATCATACCATATCAAAATCACGTACCACAAGGATAACATATTTCACTAGTAGAAATCATGCAAAACAACTTTATATCTACATAACTTTACTCACCTAACATAATACACTAAAAAAAAATGTCATCTTGAAATGTAGTTCAGCAAACCAAACAGACCAAAAGGACGAATTTTGTAATCCACCAATCAGTGCTTTTGTTCTCTTGTTGCTAGGCAGAATTCCTCCCATGGCCAATCACATTAAAGGAAGAACAGAGTGATGTTGAGTTTTTCCAAAGGATTACTCATGATTTTGAGCTCACAACACTTGAAATCTTAAGTTTATGCATTTTGAAGGTAAATTAGTTAAATTAACTCATATTTTTAAGTGACGGGGCCAAAACGCAAAATTTTAGGTAATGTTTAGTCAACATTACTTGATTTTTTAAGTCAAGACAACATTAGGGTTTACAGTGTAACTTTGAACTTGATTGTATTGAATTAACACTTTTCAGAATTATTTTCAGAAAACTGTACTTACAAATAATATACGGTTAATAAAAAAATTACTTAAAGATGTACATTTAAGTGTACTTAAAGAGATACACATGACTGTTTCTTAACACACTTAAGTACACGGTAAAAAGTGCAATTTTTAACAATGTCAAATTAAAAGTACACTTATTTTAATGTGTTGATTAACATACCAAAGCACGTGTAAAGTACTGGATTATACTTTTATCTGTAGTGTGTTATTCGATATTCCATTTAAAGTTAATATATTCTTGGCAGTACATTTGGCAGTACACTTTAACCATATTTCAAAGACAACAGAAGTAAAGAAGGTGTACTTAAGTGCTGCTTAAGTGAGTCAAAAGTTCAATTAATTGCATCTAATATATTATAAAATTTAAACTAACACATTTAATTTTAAATAACATACAATTACTTTGAGTGTTTGAAAACACTCTTAAGTATATTCTTTTAAAATATTTTAATAATAAGTATTTAAACAATATGCTAAGTGTACTTATTTTTACACAGTGTACCTGGTCTAAATATGACTAAATGTGCTAATCTAGACTGATGGCTCCTGACATTGTAAACCTTCTCTAATTTCAGAGTCTGACAGAGAGAGCAGTCATGGGAATCCACAAGCCAGAGATTCACCTGTAGGTTGGCACTGCCAAACCATTACAACTTTAAAGCCAATAGAAGATGGCTGTTTTAATTTTAATTTTATTTTTTATCTCATGTCTGCCTTGTTTGCCTCTTTACAAATAGGTAAACAACAAAAGACGCTCTCCCCCCTCAGATAGGCCTCCTTTTGGCGCTCATCTGAGTACACAGCACAGCATCTCTACTGATGAACAGGACAGCCCAGAGCGAATTGTGAGGACTATTGTAATTGTGAGCCCAGCCATGTGGAAATGTGAATCTCAAACTTCTTTCAATTTTGCTTCTAAATTTGTTTCCAAGGTTCAAAAGGAGAAACTCCATGCAGAACTAAAACAGGTTTTGAGTCTGAAAAGAAGCCAGTTTAGAGACACCCAATCCACCCTCACTGACATGGAGGAACCCCCCAAGACAGACAGTAAGAATGAGGTAAGAATAAAACATCCCATAATATGAACTACTCTAAAAATAAAATAGATTAAAAAGCACTTTTGTGGAATACAGTATGAACATCCTTTGAACTTCCTTGTATACAACTCAGCTTAATTATTAAGCTTAATTAGTGTTATGTAGGTGTATATATATATATATATCACTCAAGTACTGACAATCAATCATATCCTACTGCTATCCTACTCCTACCACTGTATTACCAACTGATCTAATTGTCATTTAATTGTTTATCTTTCCATTGCCATGCAATGTGCTTAAACTTACAATAAAGTTGATTTTGTACATTTTATGAGCAGGTGGAGAAGGAAAACCATTTGTCAGAGCTTGTGGAAGTGGTTGTTGAAACACAGGCTGAGGTTGGAGCTAGTGGGTACAGTGTTGTGGGTGGAGGGGAGCAAGGCATCTTCATCAAAGAGGTTTTGAAAGACTCCCCAGCAGCAAAGCACCTCAGTCTACAGAAAGGTACCAAGGGACTGTATTTTACTTTAAACAGTGCAATGTCAAATACTGTAAAGACTTGGGCTACTGTCCTTGAAGAAACAAGCAGGAGAAGCATTTTTAACCTTTAACCAAACTTTAACCTGCCTATAATCATTAAAGGACAAAATTTCCCTGTTGAGTACCGGTGTACTGTATTGATTTTGTTTCCAGATGTACTAAGAATACGAAGACAATTCATATAAGTTATAAATCATTTCTGATGATGTGTTATTGCAGGAGATCAACTTCTAAGTGCCAGGGTGTATTTTGATAACGTGAAATATGAGGACGCATTAAAAATTCTTCAGTGTGCAGAACCCTACAAAGTGTCCTTCTTTTTGAAGAGGACTGTGCCAGGAAGTGAAGTCAGCATACATCCAAGTGCACAAAATCTTGAGCCCAGAGGACCTAAGGCCAAGATGCAAAAAATGGTACATTCTGAGATATTGCTATAAAATATAATTACTTTTTTAACATCCACAGTATTTTCTTGTTTTTTAAGAAAAGTACTTACAACAGTAGAAACTAGAAGGAATGATAACCTTTCTCTTGCAGAGCGTCAAAAGCGTGAAACCGTTCAAAACCAAGAAAATGAGAGGAGGAAGATTTGGATTGAAAAGGCTGAAAGAGAATAAAAAAACAAGAGCACGGGAAGATCTGGATGTTGAGGGCTTACCTGGTAGATCAGACCTCAGTTCTGTTGATGTTGAGTTTGTATTCCCAAAGTTCAAGATGAGGAAAGGTGGGAATGCCACTGCAGATGGATCAGGACATCTGGAAGTCGTTATCACTAAGAAGAAGAGGAAGATCAGATTTCCAAAGATGAAGGCCATGGATGCTGCTGTGGGTGAAGGGAATGTCAATGTAGATGTTTCAACACATGAGGGAGAGGCCTCTAGGGCAAAGCTGAAGGACAAGACAAAAGGTCCAAAATTTGGAATGAATTTCCCTAAAATTAAAAAGTCAAAGATAAATGTACAATCATCAAATGACAATTTTGAGGTGAAGGAACTAGAAGGCAAATTTAAGCCTCCATTAGCAGAGCGTGATTTCAACATGCCTCAGAGCAAAGCTGAAACTAATGTTCCTAATCTTGAGGTTAGTTTTAAAGGTAAAGGAGAGGGTACTGAGATAAAACTACTGAAGATAAATCCGGATGTCTCGGATACAATGGGGACTGTTCCAAAGTTCAAACTGCCAAAGGCAAGACTTTCTTGTCATTCAGATGAAATTGATGGAGAGAAAAGGAAAGAAACTGATACATCTGAAAATAAACTTAAAATGCTCAAGATTGACATCAAAGCACCAAATATGGATTTAGACTTACATCTCCCAAAGTCTAAGGGCACGGCTGAATTCAAAGATGGTGAAGTTCCTGATTGCAATGTAAAAGGAACAAAAATCAACATAGCCAAGCCTGACAAATCATTACCAGTGCTAAACCTTCATGTAAAACAAAAATTTGGAGATGCCATTGATGGATCCATGGTCAAAGAGCATAAGATTTCTCTCCCCAAACCTGACATTGCAGTGCCCAAGATAGAAACGTCAAGTCTTCCTACATTAGACGTTTCATTACCAAAGATGACTGCAAAAAACATTGATACTGAGGGACATGCAAGTACTGGGGTAAAATATGAAATGACAAAATTAGACATCTCTCTTCCAACAGTAACATCCCCTGAGGGTGAAGTTATAGTTGAAGAACCTGGAGCAAAAGGTGGAACATTTCACAAGCCAAATATCAGCATTTCGTTACCAAAAGGTAAAGGTGAAGCAAAGGTGGATGGTCATTCTGAGAAAGGACCAAATGTGAAAATGCCACAAATAGACATTTCCCTCCCCGAAATGAAATTACCACAAGCTAAAATTGATATAGAAGGGCCTGAGGTTGACATTTCCTTGCCGAAAGAAATGCTAGAGGTAGGTGCAGATGATAAGGGCCACTTTGGAAAAGGGGAAAAGATTAAAATGCTTAAAGTAGATGTCTCACTACCTAATGTAAAATCACCTGAGCATGCCATTGCTGAGGGGCCTAATATTAAAGCAGGAAAACTGAGTATCCCATCAACTGAAATTTCACTTCCTAAAGGTAAAACTGAGGGAAATATTGAGATTGGAGACCCATCTGGGAAAGGAGGCCAATTTAAAAAGCCACATCTAGATGTCTCGATTCCAAAAATGAAATTATCCACAGGTGCAATCAATACTGAGGATCCAGAGGTCAAAGGTGAGAAATTCCAAATGCCACCCACTGATATATCATTACCAAAAGGAAAAATAGAGGTCAGTGTTGAGGTCGAGGGTCATTCTGGAAAAGCAAACATGCCCAAAATTGATCTAAATATGTCACTGCCAGAAAGTAAACTTGATTCTTTGAGTCCTGATAAAGGAAAGTTTAGCACCCACAGAGCTGATATTTCATTACCAAAAGGAATAACAAATGAACAGATTAATAATGAGGTTGAGAAGGGAGATACGTGTCCTAAATCTGATATAAGTCTACCTAAACTCAAATCAGGAGAAGTTGTTTTTGATGTTAAAAGAATCAATAGGAAGTTTCACATGCCACCAAATGATATTTCCTTGCCACATAAAAAAGATGAAAGAGATGTTAATGTGGAACCCTCTGGTAAATGTGGAAAGATTGAAATGCCAAAGGTTGATATCTCTCTACCTGCAGTGAAAGCTTCTGGTATTGAGATTTCCTCGCCAAAAATGAAGTCACCACAAGGTGACATCAGTATTGAAGGGCCTGACAGCAATAGATTCAACATTCCATCCGCTGATATATCATTTCCAAAACTAACTGACACAGGTGATGTTGATCTCAGAAGACATTCGGGAAAAATAGGAAAGCCTGATATTCCAAACCTGGATATTTCCTTACCAAAATCTAAATCAACCAAGGGGGAACTCAGTGTGGAAGGACCTGAATTCAAAGGTGGTGAGTTAAATATACCTTCTTATAATATCTCCTCAGCAGAGGTTAAAACAGAGGGTGATATTTGTCTGGAGGGAAAAACCAAAAAGGGCACAAAATTTCAAATGCCAAAATGGAACATCATTTTACCACAAATAAAATCAGCAGGGACTGAAATAAATATTGAAGGACCTGAATTGAAGGGTGGGAAGATAGATATCCCAGATGTTGACATTTCTCTTCCACAAGGAAAAGTAAAGGGAGATGGCAAAGTTAATGACAGAAAGGGGGGCAAGTTTCATTTTCTTCAATTTGATTTGTCACTTCCAAAGATTAAAAAAAGATCTGTGGAAGTCAATATAGAAGGACCTTATCTAAAAGGATGCAAAGTTGACACACCTTCCCTTGACATTTCTTTGCCCAAAAATAAAACTGAGAAGAATACTGATATAGAAGGCCATTGTGGAACAGGTATAACATTTGAAAAAAGCGATGGTTCACTGCCAAAAGTAAAAGCTACAGAAGGAGGAAATGGAGCTGAAGCTCCTCAGAACCAAGGAGGAAAGTTAGATATGCCATCAACTGAAATGTCCTTACCAAAAGGGAAGGGTAAAGGAAACATTGATCTTGAAGGCATAAAAACAAATTTGCATAAATTTGTTATTAGCTCACCTAAGATTAAATCTTCAGATGGAGAAATCAATATTGATATCAAGGATGGAATGTTTCAAATGCCTTCTATTGATATCTCTCTGTCAGGAGGAGACACAGGAGGAGATGTAGATGTTGAAGGACATACAGCAAAAGGAGGAAAATTTGAAATGCCAACATTTGATGTTTCCTTGCCTAAATCAAAACCATCAGGAGGTGAAATCAGCACTGAAGATCCCAAAATCAAGGGTGGAAAGATTCATATGCCCTCTATAGATACATCTCTGCCTGCAGGAGGCACAGGAGGAGATGTAGATGTTAAAGGACATGCAGGAAAAGGGAAAAAAAATGAGATGCCTAAATTTCATGTTTCCTTGCCTAAACTAAAACCATCAGGAGGTGAAATAACCACTGAAGATCCCGATATTAAGGGTGGAAAGATTAACATGCCCTCTATTGATATCTCTATGCCTGCAGGAGGCGCAGTAAAAGATGTAGACGTTGAAGGACATGCAGGAAAAGAAAGAAAACTTGAGATGCCTAAATTAGATGTTTCTTTGCCTAAATTAAAACCATCAGGATGTGAAATCAACACTGAAGGTCCTGATATCAAGTTTGGAAAGATTAACATGACCTCTATAGATACATCTCTGCCTGCAGGAGGCACAGGAGGAGATGTAGATGTTGAAGGACATACAGGAAAAGGAGGAATATTTGAAATGCCAAAATTTCATGTTTCTTTGCCTAAATCAAAACCATCAGGAGGAGAAATCAATAATGAAGTTCCTGATATCAAAGGTGCAAAGATTCACATGCCCTCTATTGATGTCTCTCTGCCTGCAGGAGGCACAGGAGGAGATGTAGATGTTGAAGGACATGCAGGAAAAGGAAAGAAATTTGAGATGCCTAAATTTCATGTTTCTTGGCCTAAATCAAAACCATCAGGAGGTGAAATCAACACTGAAGGTCCTGATATCAAGGGTGGAAAGATTCACATGCCCTCTATAGATACATCTCTGACAGGAGGAGTAGCAGGAGGAGATGTAAATGTTGAAGGACATGCAGGAAGAGGAAAAACATTTGAGATGCCTAAATTTCATGTTTCTTTGCCTAAATCAAAACCATCAGTAGGTGAAATCAACACTGAAGGTCCTGATATCAAGGGTGGAAAGATTCACATGACCTCTATAGATACATCTCTGACAGGAGGAGTAGCAGGAGGAGATGTAAATGTTGAAGGACATGCAGGAAGAGGAAAAACATTTGAGATGCCTAAATTTCATGTTTCTTTGCCTAAATCAAAACCATCAGTAGGTGAAATCAACACGGAAGGTCCTGATATCAAGGGTGGAAAGATTCACATGACCTCTATAGATACATCTCTGACAGGAGGAGTAGCAGGAGGAGATGTAGATGTTGAAGGACATGCAGGAAAAGGAAAGAAATTTGAGATGCCTAAATTTCATGTTTCTTGGCCTAAATTAAAACCATCAGGAGGTGAAATCAACACTGAAGGTCCCGAAATCAAGGAAGGAAAGATCCACATGACCTCTATAGATACATCTCTGCCTGCAGGAGGCACAGAAGGAGATGTAGATGTTGAAGGACATGCAGGAAAAGGAAGAACATTTGAAATACCTAAATTGGATGTTTCCTTGCCTAAATTTAAACCATCAGGAGGTGAAATAAATGTTGAAGATCCCGATATCAAGGGTGGAAAGATTCACATGCCCTCTATAGATACATCTCTGCCTGGAGCCAAAGAAGGAGAGCTTGATCTGGGTGATGACACTAAAAATGGTTTAAGATTTCAGATGCCCACTGTCTCTGTCCCTAAAATGAAACTAACAGATCATGAACTAATAGTTGGGTCAGAAAAGAAAGCCATAGATATTTCAGTTCCTGAACTGACTCATGATTCTGATATAGCGACCAAAGCTACTGGTGTCAAAATTAGAGATCTAAATGTCCCTGAAGTAACTTTAGGTGGGAACATCAAGCTGCCAAGTGTGAAAATACCAACTGTTGACATATCTGCTCCAAAAGTTGACCTGGACTTTACTCTTCCCAAGGGAAAGGGCAGTGACAGAGAAAACATTGAACTTCTTAAAGCGGAGGAGGGAAGGCCATCATCTGGGGCAGACGTCTCTATGAAAATGCCCAAAATATCACTTCCTAAATTTGGCAGAAAGTTGAAAAGTGGAGACAAACTAGAACAAGACAGTCCTGACTTATCAATAGATTTGGACTTAGAAAGAACATCACCATCAATGGAAACATCTAAAAGGGAAACGGAAATAATTGCTACTGATGCTGAAATTAAGATAAAAGCAGGCGCTGGAGAAATTACAAAACCAGAAATCAGTAGAGTAGAGGATCCTGATATTAAGGTCAAATCCAAGCTCAAATTCCCCAAATTCAAGACACCTACTCCTAAAGCAAAACTCAAAGATGCAGAAATGGATATGCCTGGATTCCTGGGAAACAAAGGAAAGGTCAGAATGCCAGAAGTTGAGATATCATTGCCAAAAGCAAATATTCCAGAATCTGAGGTATTGCTTCCTAAAACTGAGGTTGATGTATCTGAAGCAGATATCAGAGGTTATGAGGGCAGTTTAAAAATTCCTAAGATGCCAACAATTGACATATCAGTTCCAAAAGTTGATTTGGATGTTTCCTTGCCTAGGTTAAAACTTAATGAACCAGTAGACTCTTCTGACTTACACATTAATAGTAGGGGTACAGTAAATTTTCCCCATGTCAAAATACCTAAAGTAGACATTTCACTTCCTCATGGAAAAACAGGTGACACAGATAACCATGAGGTGGAGATTGGAAGGAAGGGTAAAATAAGAATGCCAGAAGTGGAAATATCATTACAAGATGCAAAACATGACACATCTAATGTTGACACTGAAATCAAAGGTAAAACGCAAAAAATGTCTGTGCCCAGTCTTGATATATCATTGCCTCATGGAAAAACAATGAAAAATGATGGTCCTGATATAGAATTTGGAGTGAAAAGGAGTAAGTTCAAAATTGCAGACATTACGCTGCCTAAGATAGATGTATTGCTACCTCACAGAAGCAAAGATGAAAGTCATGCACCTGATTTAGAACTAGAAGGTGGAAAATTAAAAATGCCAACAACTGATATATCCCTTCCAAAAATAAAATCTAAAGACGTTGTTCCAGAACTTCAACCAGATTTAGGAAAAGGTAAAGTCATGATCCCTGGAATTAAACTACCAACAATAGATGACTCATTTCCTCGTGGTAAAAAAGAGGACACTGGTGATCTTGAACTGGGAGTGTGTGGCAAAGAAGGGAAATTTAAGGTTCCTGACATCAAAATTCCAAAAGTAGATGTATCATCTCAAGGTCAACCAGAGAGTGCAGAGAAAACAGAGGTCAGAAGACAAGGCGGCAACTTTCAATTACCAAAAATAACAATACCCAAAGTGGATATATCATTACCATATGGCAAATCAGATGACCCTCAGGCTTCAGGGTCTGAGGAAGTAGAAGGTAGGCAATGTAAAATTCCTGGTATTAAGATACAACAGGTAGCCATATCATTACCAGAAACTAGAACTGGAGAGATTGATACCAAAGAGGGAGAATCTGGAGGAGGGCATGGAAAATTCACAATGCCAAATGTTGAAATCCCAAACCTAGATATAAAAATGTCTAGGGATGCAAACATGTCAGATTCTTCCACTGATGTGAGCCTTAAGGATTCACATAAAGAGGGTAAAACGTTGAGGATGCCTAATGTGGATCTAGAGCTGGATCTGGGCTTATCAAGAGAAGGAAAAAAGAATAAAAAGAAAAATGAACTTCCAGATACCGATCTGGAATCTGCCGCACCGAAAGAAAAAATAAAAGGGCCAAAAGTTAAAGGTTCTAAATTTTATATTGGAATGCCAAAATTAAAAGTATCTAGATTAGAAAACAAGATAAGCAAGTCTGGAAAAACAGATACTAAATTTCTAAAAGGAGGAACTGATGCAAACTTGCAAGCTGATTTACAAGCACCAAAGATTCCTGAGCTTGATTTTGACATTGAGACTGCCCAAGCTGACACTAATAATTCTGAAGAAGATAAAAAGCAGACCGGTAAAGGCAAAATTCCAAAATTTGGGATACCTCTGCCTTCTTTAAGTTCACCTGAAGCCAACATCAGTTCATCTCAGGAAAAAGGTCACTCTGTAAACACAGACTCTGAGGCAGAGTGTGAAAGCCCACATGTGCCAAAAGTAAAAAAAGCTGTATTTGTTATGGTGAATTCACAAATGGAGAACACTGCTAGTATAGGTGGTGAAGCAAGTGCAGAAATTGGAGATGAGAAGCTCAAGCAGCCAAAGATCAAAATGAAGCCAAGTTTTGGCAAGTCTCGATCAAATAATAAGGAGAAAGAGGTGGAAACTGAGGGAAAGTCAAAAACTGGTAAGTTTAAATTGCCAAAAGTGACATTTTCGTCTGGGCAGAGAGGATCACTTGATGTAACACCAAGTGGGTCTGATGATGGAACGAATCCAAGTCTAAATGGTGACAAAGATGAAAAATCAATGTTTGGAAAGCTTAAAATGCCTAAAGTGGAGTTTTTCTCACCATACTCAAAAGATGCAAGTGAGGAAGAGGAAATGGAAACAAGCCTGAAAATCAGGAAGGAGGCCTTGGGAGAAAGCAAAGAGAGCAAGGAGTCAAAAACAATATCAGGCACAATGTCGTTCCCAGGTCTCAGGAAGAAAACAGAGAAGAATGAGGAGGTGAGAAAGATTAGTACTATAGTATCCTCGAAAGCAAGGACTGAAATGTTGGCAGAAAGGAAAGGATCAGAGTCTCCAATACCCACAGTATCAGCTGAATTTGTCTCTGTAACGAAGAGTGAAGAAAGAGAGGAGACTACATGGTTCAAAGTACCCAAGGTCACCCTTAGTCCCCATTCTACCGGCATCCATAATATCACACCAGAAAGCTCTCCAAAAGGAAGCAAGTCCTCTCTTCCTTGCTCTAGTGAGGAAGCCTCTGGAGGATTCTATGTGAAGATGCCAAGCGTCGAGGTTTTGACCCGTGAAATGCCCTCAGAGCCTTTGATTACTAAAACAGAGGGAACTCTTACTGTAGTGACTAAGACAACAAAGTATACAGAAACAAAAAGTACCTGTTCGAAACAGTAAGAATCTCAGTTACAGAACTGTGACATACAATCGGTAGTGGCATAATAATTAGACCCAAATATTTGTATATGTGACAATTATTTCAGTCTTGGAGCTTTTATTCTATTTAAAGTAAGGAAAGCAAAAATATTTGATCCAGCTTTTGCAAGAAAAACATAACTTATACATAATGAAAATGTAGAGAATATTATTTATTGTAGACCTTATTTTCATATTTTGTAGCTTTCCAACATTTTTAACTTGCAACTCTGTATAAACATAATATAGGCACAAATCTGTGTAACATAGATAGATGCAAAGATATATAAAAACAGAATAGTTTTTTTGTGTGTGGTTTTTTTCTGCTCACACTTTTCTTGTGCAGTCTTGAATGACATTTATGCTGTAGCAATTTTATAGCATTTTGGTAATATTGTTTTGCCTTTTTCGATGCCTGGTTGGTCTCTGTAGTTTATGGTTGTTGTTATGGAATTGTGTGTATTTTAAATAAGATTAGAAGTACATGTACTATTTTACATATTTATATGCATGATCTGTACAGATAAGACACTAAAAAGAAAGCCTGTAATGTTAAGTAGTTTTGTGATACATATTTTTGCCACCTTTAAGATAAATTTAAACAATATTACGTTTTTTTTTGTTGTTTGTTTGTTTGTTCGTTTTGTTTGAATTCTTCCGAGTGTGAAATGTTTTTCTTTTTTTGTTTTTTAAATTGTGTTGGTGATGGGATTAGTCTACATGCAAGCAATGCTGATGTATATGTATCATATTTTAAGCAGGTTTAAGTACTGAACTGCATGTTTGTATGTGCTGCATTTTGAAACAGTAGTTAAGATGATGCCCCATCTCCATCTAATGCAAAAAATAGAACAGTCAAATAAAATATTAACATTCTAATTAGTGGTCCCTAATTATTTCCTGATCTTTTTCACAGATTTCTCATCATTCTACTAATGTAGCAACACTAATACATGACAAGTAGTGGTCCATTTCTGATACTGACATGGCAAGAAAAACCTACAAACAACAGCAGCCAGCCTATCCCAAGACTGAAATATACAGTCATATTAAACATATCTAACAATGTTTCATGAATGATGAAACCTACATATAGATTAAACTACATAGCAAAACAAAAAAACAAAACAAAAAACATAAAAAAATGCACGATTAAAGAAATAAAATAGTCTATTTGTTGTCTGTTTTATACACAAAATCTTCTGAAAATTTTCCTTTTAATATTCCATGGAGTATATAAAGTGATACTAGTTCAAAATAAAATAAGGGTGAGTAGTAAACAATGACTCTTTTCATTTTCTTTGTAAACTGCACAAAGGTGAAAGTGTTGCATATGCATTAAAGTGCCTATACATAGATCACCATGTTATAAACACTAAAGTCTCTAAGTCTTTATATTGAGTTTCTACTACTAATTATATGGTTAAACGAAGTTTAGAAAAACAGAGAGTGCATGAGGGTTTCAAAGCGTGACAACACAAGGTAGCCTATACTCACCAGAATTGACTGAAAATCTAAATGTATTATGCGTGTCCTGTTCGTGCGTAAGCGTAAAAGCACAGCGTGAGCGCGTTATGCACGCTCGGCTATTGGTCAGCTGAGTGCACGCACTAGATTGCAGAGGCTCTGCGTTGCATTGCCAGTGAAAGCAGCCTGCGCTATGAGGAGACACGGAGGAGTAGAGTGACGTTCACTTCAACGGAGCACATGAGACCTACATGGGATTTAATAGGTTAACCTAAAAATCTACGGTGGTCTGTATTCGGAAATGCAGTCTTAAAACGAAGTGTTGGCATGGATATCATCATTTCTAGAGGGTCCACAATCCTCATGAAGGTTAAAGCCAAAATCGTTCAGCCCAGCAGCATCTTCACTGCGTACGTGATTCGTGCCATCGCGTCGGTATGAGGAAAATAACTGGCACACTGTAAAGGTGAGAGGATACAAAGAAAAGAAAGATGGGTTATTTATGATTCAAAAAGGTGGATGTTTTCACGTCAAACCACGAAAGGAATCGATGCAGATAATTCCCTCCTCCCCGAGGTTACCTTATGTTAGATACATCTGTGTGGCCAAGTGTTAGTTAATGATAGATTTGGTGCAAGTGATGTGATCACGCACTGTGTGTGTGGAGAGTACGTAACGCAGCATCCTCTGATCATCCTGACATACTTTGTGACGCGAAATAAAACATGATTATACTATATAGACATGATGTTACTATACAGTAACTTAAGTATTAAATATACTAGCACTGGAAAAAAAATAGCCAGTATCAAATAAAATATTAATAAAATACATTAGAAAATACAGTTTATATAATAATAACGATAACGATCTTTTCATGGTGGGATATGACAGTATCCTTTCTTTATACTTCTTCATTAACTAAATATGGAACTAAGTATAAATAATTATTTAAAAAATTATAACAAAGTATACAAATAAAATGCATTATGAATACTGAATATGAATTGTATTGAATATTTTTGTATTTCATAGTAATTACAGTATGTATTTAATCATAAAATACATTAAACTAACATATAAATGTAAATGAACACAAGTAATTGTAATAATATACAAATTGTAATATATTACAGTAGTATATTAGTTTTAATGCAAGAAAATGAAATGTTTGCTATTCTTGTCTGTCTGTCTCTCTCTCTCTTTGTGTGTGTGTGTGTGTGTGTGTGTGTGTGTGTGTGTGTGTGTGTGTGTGTGTGTGTGTGTGTGTGTGTGGTATGGAATGGATTAACTCTAGTTTTATCTGAAGACAATTTACCATTAACTAAACTAATATATGAACCTGCACTTTTGTATTGACCTTTAACTGTCACAAATAAAAACTCCAAATTTGTAGTACATACACAAATAGAAATACTTAAGAAAACATAAAAATTAAATGAAAAATTAAGAACAAATACATATATATATATATATATATATATATATATATATATATATATATATATATATATATATAGTGAATGGATTAACTCAAATTTTATCTGAAGACATTTATCGTGAACTAAGCTCATATTTGAGTCCTCACTTTTGTATTGACCTTTAATTGTCAGATATTGAACTTAAATAAAGATATATGCACTCTGCATTCTGTAACTGAATGATAAATGCTGTGCTGTAACAAACAGGTTTTAAGATTTCAAGACATCCTAAATGTCATTCTTACCCCCCACAGCATCTGATATTACGCTCGAAGAATGCTGCAACAGAACAACAACAATAACTGCTTGGACATGGCCCATAGGGAGCTATTGCATGAATGCAGAAGAACCGATGTCTCATTCACCAGTGCCCTTGAGTTTGGAGCCATACCCCTGATTAAAGGCCTGAGAGCATGGGCTGTGAGTGGCAGCTACTCTAAAGCCAGAAGAAAGGCTGCTAATGGACCGCGAGCACAGGGCACATGCCAACATCCTTCTGAAAACAAAGTAGGGCAAAGAAGCTGGTCAGGTCAGGCCAGCAGTGGCTATGGGCACACACTGGATCGCACAATTAGTGCAACCAGAACTCCAGGGGTCAGGCAAGGCAATCTTGGTGCTCTTGTAACTGTGGCCACTTTGAAAGGCACTGAGGGGGGTGACAGGCAGACTCAGACACGCTGTCTCTTTCTCAAGGCCCAGGGCAGGGGCAGCTACATCTGCGCTGTTGGAAACCGAGGGACTGGGACGAGAGTCACAGGTCCTTGGACTCACACTGTCATTCTTGAGGGGAAAAAGGAAGAGCTTAGATGTTCCTCTAAAGGGCCGAAGCTGAGCCAGGATGGGCCAGACGAAGGTGGTCTTTTCAAGGCCAAGCCCAGGGCCGTACGAAAATGGAGGAGGTGCAGTAAAACAACAGGCTTAGCGGAGAAAAGAACAGCTGCTCACGGCAAAGGGGAAATCGCCAATCAAAGCAGTCAACCGGAATATGGTGACCAAAAGAAAGCAGTGAATTCCGACACACAACCACTTAATGTAATACCAGATAACACAATAACACAATGCCACAAGGGTAGCAGTGCTAGCTATCCACTTGAAGTCACTATCGACTTGAAGTTGGGCAAAGACGAAAGGGCTCATTCACCCATATCAGTAAAAACTGATGCACCTGGGAGCACGGTTCCACAAACCTGCTGCTCTTCTGCCAAACTATGTGCCAAACCAGTTGGACAGGTTGAAGCTGGAATGAGTATTAATCAGTCCGATAACTGTTCTGAAAAAGAATCCAGTTGTGCCAATGGTGATGCACAAGGAAACACTGAGGTTAATAAATGTGACCTTGATGATCGCCAGAACATTCAAAACTTTGTTGCTGATGTGCCAAACCTAGGGTCACCTGTAGCATCTAAGAGTAACTTTAATAGTCTAGGAATCAAATTGACCACAACAAACTGTAATACTGAGCCAAGCATAGATCATTCTCCCATGCTAACTCCCTCCATAGTCCCTGTCAGCATTCAGAAAAATGAAGAATCCAGGCCAAATGAGTGCATACTGGATCGTGAAAATCTACATTCAGTGGAGCCTGGTGATCTTGCAACACAGAGAGATGGGACTCCAGACACAAAGACTACAGTTGTGCTGGAGGGCCGCACTCCAGTGGGTGTTGCATGTAGCACTACAGAAAAGAAGAGGAGGCCGTCCATGTGCTCACCTCAGCATTGGGAGGAATTAATCACACGGCATGGAGAACTTGAAGTTCAGCAGTCTGACAAATCCTCTTCACGAGGCTTTAGCGCACCAACAGCCAATATAACTATAACCACTATTCACTCCCTGGTTAATCCTGCCACCACAGCAGCCATAGCAACAGCCATCCCAGCATTAAGTGACGGGGAGGTGGGGGCAAGAGGTGGAGACTTTCTGCCTCTGGTGAACTCAGAGTTGCTATCAGAGTCAGCAAGAGTTGACGACAAGGACAAGGACAAGGTGGCTGCTGACGAGGGGTCTCTTGATGTGGAGGAGGAGGAGGAGGAGGAGGAGGAGGAGGAGGAGGAGGAGGAGGAGAATGAGTTTGGGGCTTTCATGCAAGCAGGTGGAGAGCGGCTGTGGACGGATGGATTCAGTGAGGTCCAACATTTGGCTGAGGATTACAAGTGTGGTAAGTATGCTGTCTTGAAAGTAGCAGGGTAATAAATACATTTTGTCAAAAGGGACAGTAAGTTCTTCTGGAGCAGGAACCTGGCTTTGTTTGGGTTTTTTGTGAGCAGATAAACATGCAGACCAAATGTACTAAATAGTTTGTCTGGATTGACCTGGATTCCTGCAGACCCCCTTGCTTCCCCCGACCTCATGTGAAGATATTAATTATTTAAGGCACTGCTTGGAATTCCTAAAGCCCCCCAACCACCCTCTCAGTCCCCCTGTTGCTGTGTATCAGCCTAAGGCAGGAGGCAGCATTAAAAAGACATACAAACACAAGCCAATGGGACAAGAGGTGAGGCCAACTCCACAATGCCAAAGGCAGCATGTCTAGAGGGAATGGCTTGATCAAAATAGAGGACAAACACTGCATCGTTTATTCATCTAGTATGTCTTCTACCTATAATTTTTGGTCAAAAACACTCTTTTCCACATAATAATTTTATGGATTTCATTCCATTTAAACCATGAAACCATTTTCACCATAAAAAGGTGAAATCCAGGTGATTCAGGTAGTGAACATAAACAGGTTTTACCTACTTTTTAATCTTGAAATTACGTCAAGTAGATTATTTCAATGACAAGTTATTTCTGAAAGCCATTTAACATAGCTGTACTGTTTTCCTGTTGGGAAATTTCTTGCACATTTCACAACACTTTTAAAGCTGAATGTCCAGTGTTTTAGTGGTTCTAAAACTGCAATCACTTCTATCTGAAACAGATGAATGTGAATCTGGTAACGCTTTTTTATATTGGTTGTAATGTGGTAGATCAGAAATGAAATATGCAGGGCTCTTCAAATAAAATTACTTGTAGTCCAGTAATGGACCAGCAGAGGTCCGGACAATTATATACCTAAAAACACGAATTGATGGTTTTTGCCAGACCAGGGTTTTGGCGGGGTATTTAAACTCATATTTAAGGCTTTTTAAGCAAAAATGAAATTAAAATGACTGTAAAAAGAATGATTTATAGTTCATATACAGGTTCATATCAAACAAAAGTTTTATAAAATGGTAAGCTTCACATTTAAACCCTTTTTTAAGAAAATGGAGTCAAATGTAAACAATCATCAATTATTATATTAATTGAATAACATATAAATATATGTTACCATCTTAATTGCTTACATTTTTATTATGCATTATTTTCTTGTCAATCCACTAGTTCACATTTACAACTGCGTGTTTGCTGCGTAAAAACATGGGTTGATTTTCACATTTGTTTGAACAGACGGCTTATTGAAAATGCTAAATCATTCAATGCCAGCAGGTGGCACTTTCAGAACGGCAGAAATATAGTGGTTTCCCTGGTAACAGCAGTACACAAAGCATCTGACTTTTTTTTTAAACTGTCCAGTGCTCATATTTATTCAATGAAAAAAAAAAACAAGAAAAAGTATACGTTTACAAATCATGCACTATGGTAAAAGTGTTATGAAGTCATTACATGGAGCCGCATGAAAATAAGTCTTAATGACTCAATAATATGTCCAAGTAATCATAATTTGTGTGAAAAGGAATATGTTACTGGTGTTTCACTGCTCTGGTGAATTACATGTATAGTTCATTTTTTTAACTTTTGCAAAAATGTAGGTAGAGGCGCGTTTTTTTCTAACAAGCCTATGTTGTACCTTTCCACAGTGGTCTTTAAATATCAAAGACATTTTGTTCACAGAGTGTAAAAAAAACACTTTCACTACTTAGTTGCAGTCGCACATGTTCTAGAGCATGTGTTGCAGAAAGCAGATAATCTTTCCAATACCATAGTCCCTATTGGTCATGTAAAGAGTTTTTGTGTGACAGCCTTGAAAATGAAACTATAAAGACTTACATGAACCTTTATCTCCTCTCAGAGGAACACACAAGTTCTGCTGATGCAAATGAACCCGCATCCTGGGCATCTGATTGGACTGCAGTTCAGTCATTCCAGCAGTCAGAGAGCACATGGGCGGCCTTCAGCCAGGAGACTGTGGAGCAGAAGATAGCGCCTGGTGGCCAGTGGTGGACTTCTACCGAAAAACCAAAGCTTCCCCTCTCTCCTCTCCATAATGTGGTAAATAGTTATGCTCTGTTATAGGAATGATGTTTTTAGATTATTCTCAAGTATTTTAAAGACTGAAAAAGTGCATATATGAAGTATGTGCTGTCATGTTAGTGTCCTAATCTGTCCTAACCTTGACCAAAAGAATGCACGTTATCCCACTTATTACATTACTTAACAATTAAATAAATGTAATTTATTGCAGTATGTGAGATAAACGAGACCTTGTGATATGAGCAGGAAATCAATAATACAGTTAATTAGTAATTATGCAAAACATTGTGCAGAAATATTCCAGAGAGCCATTTTATACAAGCACTTAATGACCCACTCATCCTGAACAAATAACAATTAATTGCTCGCTTTATAATTTTAGTATCATACTAATATATCTTTATATTCTACATTGTTATTGTATCTTTATGAGTAACTAATATATCTTTTCATCACTATCGATGCTCTGATGATTAGTGATCCTTACTGTACATGTGTGTGTGTTTGTGTGTGTAGTCAAATGTGTTTCTAGAGGCCTTTCCCTCTGAAAAGTCCCCCTGTGAAGATCCTGAAGACATTCCTTCACTAAAGCAGCTTCTGCAAGGACCAGCTGAAAACAGCAATACAGGGAAGCATAAGTATGTTGCATTGTTTGCAGTTGGGCTGCACCAATTGGGATTTATAAAGTTAGCTACTTTTATGATTTTTTAAAAATATATTTTTATTTCAAGACATACTTTTCAGGCCATTTCTAGAGCCGATTGAATCGATGCATATTCTGGACACCTCGCTTATTTAACACAGTTGAATGAACTTGTCAGCAAATAAGAAAAAAAATCCAAAATGTGCTCCAGGAACTTTTAAAACTCCTGCTATATATTAGTCTTCTATTGCCACCTTGTGGTAATTTAAAATACTACTGCATTGCATCACATAAAGCACAAAGGACTGACTGTTTTGCATGAAATTGTGATGAAATCATGTAAAAAAAAATCTTTCTTAGATAATTTCACGTACAATAATAGTATTTGTTTTTCTTGTTACATGCTAAATTCCGAGTTAATCGTTGTGTTTTTGCCCAAAGGGAGCAGAGCTTACTTGAAGGCCTCCAGGATCTAGAGCGGATGATTGGTGTGAAATATAAGAGGGCGGAGTCTCTTTCCTGTAAACTTCTCCTTCAGTCACTGCATCTGGAACGTCCCAGCTCTGTGAGTCTGCTGTAATGAAACAGGAAACTACTGCAATAATATCTAGTGAAAACTTCCGTGATATTAAAACCTAACTCTGTTGAGCTTTTGCTACATCAAATACTTGTAATATCATTTGAAATAACAAAATTATTTATATACACTACCATAAAATAGAGCTTTCTTAGAGTTAAAATTATGTTTTAAATAACTATCATCCTTTTATACCTCAGGAATGTGTTCGTCTGAAGACCAGTGCCAGATTTTCTCCAAATCTCCCAACATCCAACCAGCAGTTAGCTGCAAATGCTAAGAGGAGACTGTCATATGACTTCAACAGAAATATTATGACCTAGTCTGCCGAAACATCTATGCTTCCTTGAAAACAGGAAATACAGGGCAGAGTAAAAATACATGCTGAAGAACTGAGTTTCCCTGGATTGACTTCTATTCAAGGTTTATTTAAAGTGTGTTTCTTCTTTCAGTGTCTGTTCTCACTCAGTGTCTGGTAGATTCTGTTTCTCATTCAGCTGCGTATCAAGACACACAAGGCCTGTGTAACCAAATGTTTTTCAGTATTTCAGAATATTGGGATTAAATTAGGACAAATATACTAAAATTTCAAGTTAATAACCCCTTTGCCAAATTGTCTAGTAAAGGTATAAGGAATTTTGGTTATTGATATAACTGGCATAATCAGTTAAAAATAAGTCAGTATGCATTTGTGTATTACTTTCAATAATTGCTGTGAAATACATTTGATAGAATAAGATGGAAGAATAAGAAGGAACCATAGCAAACCAGAAAATGCACATTCTCACAGGGATGTAGATGCAAATCTGGCCTGTCACGTCCTGATCCACGTCCCAAACTTTCCTTTCTACTGTCTCACATGATGTAAAAAAAAAAAACATTTTTATGTGATTTTAGGGCGGATTAGGGTTCATTTTTGATCTTCGCAAGTTCTCCTTTGCCTGAAAACTGTCAAAGCAAATTTCCACAAAATGTATTTTCATACACCACCTCGCAGAGAAATCCATTTTCTTCTTTCCATGTCTTTTCTCCCTGTGCTTGAAGAACTAAATATAACACTGTAGTGTACCATTTTTAATTCCTGATGAATAGAGACCATATTTTCCAAAGTGTTTTAAAATGAATGTTAACATTTTAAATTGAGCCTGTAAGCTTGTTTGTTGATTGATGTAATTAAAACATCTTTGAAGGACTGAATGAAGTGGATAACTGAGTGATCAACCATTTAATGTTTCATAACTGAGCAGATGTGCTAAAAGCTTATGACTTATGAACACAAAATAACTTTTTTAGGCACTTTTCAGTTATGTGTACCAGAGGCATTTCCTCTGAGAAGGCGAGGAAGGCAGTGCCTCCTCAAAATACTGGATGAGAAAAAAATGTGAACAAAGATAAAAATGGCAATATTACAAAACAGTGCATTAAGAAAGTTTCTGTCCAACAGCGACACCAGCAGGTGAAGTTACAGCAGGAGTCCGAGTCTCTCGCCTCCCCTAAGTCAACTTAGTTTTAACAGACCCCCTAAAGCCGTGGAGGGCCAGAGCCCTGCAGAGTTTAGATGCAACTCTAATTAAACACTTTTGATCCAACTAATCAAGTCCTTCGGGCTAATTTGATAACTACATGGTATGTGTGTTGGAGCAGGGTTGGAACAAAACTCCACAGGGTTAAGGCCCTCCAGGAACTGAGCTTGACACCCCTGTCCTAAAGCATGCTGTGACTTTGGTGGGGGGTAATTGAGGATAAATGGGGGCAAGTCACGTGAGAGGAGGCAATGCCTCCATCGAATATGGTTATGTTCAGCTGTGAGTGGTTCATGTGATAAATCCCGCCTCTTGCATTTCTACGCATTTGTTAATCAGTCTGAATGAACAATATAATGGCATTAATGGGAAAATGAATTTAAAAGGATAGTAAACAATTCACTTAGATAAAGCCACTTTGTTACGCTAAAATAAGACTTAAAATGGCCTGAAAAAATCAGCTAGGACAAAATTAAAGTAAATCTTTATGTCTGTGACCAATGATCACTGAGCTTTGATGAATGATGATCAGAAGAAGAAACAAATAGTTAAAAGTTAACTAACAACTGAACATAAGTTCACAAATAAAATATATTGTATAAATTGTTACTGCCATTAATTATTATTTTGGAATTAATGTAAAATGCTTAAAAACACTAAAACTAGATTAGATTAATTGGCTTTAATAAACAGAATATTGATCACATTGTTAATGTAAAAAAATCTAAAATAGGATTGTTGTTTTATTCCTGATAATGTAAGTAATGTTTATTTAGCCAAGAAAATGTGATTGGGACATGAATTGACATTTGATTAAAAAAATAATAATAATACACCACGGAAGTGCACATATCTAATAGGCTAGATATATTGAATATCGCATAATAAAAGCACACAGGCTTTATTTAGTTCTGGTTATGCCATCAAAACGCTTGAAGACATTTAGAGGAACTTCGGCCACTAATTGGTTAACTTTGCCTAATCTGAGTGACTTGGCTGCTTGTTTACCAAGATAAGAGTTCCCTTTCTCAGCTGTTCACACTGCTGTCCTCACACACCCTCATCATGAGTGTATATGGCAGTGAGGGCTGTTTACTTCGAGTGGACAATATGAAGAGAAAAGGAATAAACTGTTTTGACAGAGACTGCAGCTATTTCTATCCCCTCAGCCACATGTGACTCTCTCCCTCACTTCATCTTCACAATTCAATTCAATTCAAGTTTATTTGTATAGCGCTTTTAACAATACAAATCATTACAAAGCAACTTTACAGAAAATTATGTTTCTACAATATTTAGTAGTAGCTAGTAGTTTGTGCACGTTTGACAGGATTTTAGAAAAATAAAAATAATAATAATAATACAAGACGTAGTCAGCTAGATGATGAACTATCAATATTATTAATTAATAGTAATTATAGGATGCAGTCACACATGTAGCAATAATTGTTAGTTCTGTTTGTTGATTCAGGGTTAGCATCATCTGGGGTCCTCTGAGGGTCAGCATCATCTCTTCTCAGGTGTTCTGGATCCAGACTGGAGCTTGTGTAAATCCTAGTTACCACGGGATGTAAATCCCGTGGCAAAACATAGAAACAAGATAGAGACATCATTAGCATAGCTGCTGATCCAACAAAGTAAAATTAGTTTAACCCAAGCTAAAGAATAAAAATGCAGATGCAACTACACTCACAATTTAAGAGATACATTATTCGAATGCTTGGCGAAAGAGATGCGTTTTTAATCTAGATTTAAACAGAGAGAGTGTGTCTGAACCCCGAACATTATCAGGAAGGCTATTCCAGAGTTTGGGAGCCAAATGTGAAAAAGCTCTACCTCCTTTAGTGGACTTTGCTATCCTAGGAACTACCAAAAGTCCAGCGTTTTGTGACCTTAGGGTGCGTGATGGGTTGTAGCGTGGTAGAAGGCTAGTTAGGTACGCAGGAGCTAAACCATTTAGGGCCTTATAGGTCAGTAATGATAATTTGTAACTGATACGGAACTTAATAGGTAGCCAGTGCAGAGACTGTAAAATTGGGGTAATATGATCATATTTTCTTGACCTGGTAAGGACTCTAGCTGCTGCATTTTGGACTACCTGTAGCTTGTTTATTGACGAAGCAGGACAACCACCTAGAAGTGCATTACAATAGTCCAGTCTAGAGGTCATAAATGCATGAACTAGCTTTTCTGCATCAGAAACAGATAACATGTTTCGTGGCTTGGCAATGTTTCTAAGATGGAAGAATGCGGTTTTTGTAACATTGGAAATATGATTTTCAAAAGACAAATTGCTGTCTAATATAACACCCAGATTTCTGACTGTAGAGGAAGTAACAGTACATCCGTCTAGTTGCAGATTGTAATCTACAAGATTCTGTGTGGTGTTTTTTGGTCCAATAATTAATATCTCTGTCTTATCCGAATTTAATTGGAGAAAATTATTTGTCATCCAATCTTTTACATTTTTAACACACTCTGTTAGCTTAGATAATTGGGAAGTTTCATCTGGTCTCGTTGAGATATATAGCTGAGTATCATCAGCATAACAGTGTAAGCTAATTCCGTATTTTCTAATAATATTACCAAGGGGCAACATGTATATTGAAAATAGAAGGGGACCTAGGACGGATCCTTGTGGCACTCCATATTTTACTGATGATAAATGAGATGACACCCCATTTAAGTAAACAAAATGGTAGCGATCGGACAGGTAGGATCTAAACCATCTTAGAGCCTGCCCTTGAATACCTGTATAGTTTTGTAATCGATCTATGAGTATGTCATGATCTATGGTGTCAAATGCAGCACTAAGATCAAGTAAGACTAGAAATGAGATGCAGCCTTGATCTGATGCAAGAAGCAGGTCATTTGTAATTTTAACAAGTGCAGTTTCTGTGCTATGGTGGGGCCTAAAACCTGACTGAAATTCTTCATACAGATCATTTTTATGCAGGAAGGTGCTCAATTGAGCAGACACAACTTTTTCTAAAATTTTAGACATAAATGGAAGATTTGAAATAGGCGTATAATTTGCCAGTACACTAGGATCTAGTTTTGGTTTCTTAATAAGAGGCTTGATAACCGCCAGCTTGAATGGTTTTGGGACGTGACCTAAAGATAACGACGAGTTAATGATATTGAGAAGCGGTTCTTCGGCTACAGGTAACAGCTCTTTTAGTAATTTAGTGGGTACAGGATCTAATAAACATGTTGTTGGTTTAGATACAGTGATAAGTTTATTTAGCTCTTCCTGTCCTATATTTGTAAAGCACTGCAGTTTATTTTTGGGTGCGATGGATGAAACTGAAGTGTTAGACGCTGTAGAATCTACATTCGCTATTGTATTTCTAATGTTATCTATTTTATCAGTGAAGAAATTCATAAAGTCATTACTATTTAACGTTGGTGGAATATTTGAATCAGGTGGCGTCTGGTAATTTGTTAATTTAGCCACTGTGCTAAATAAAAACCTTGGATTGTTTTGGTTATTTTCAATGAGTTTGTGGATATGCTCTGCCCTAGCAGTTTTTAGAGCCTGTCTATAGCTGGACAGACAACAGACTCACAACAGACAACAGACTCCATCATGACTACTGTGTTATTCTGTATTTAACCAGAAAATACAATGCTAATTGAGGGAATTAAGGGTAATTTGGGACACAATCTAGACTATTTTGACAAGCTGGGTCATCATGCGATTTACATTTTCTTATTTATTGGTCTGAACTAAGTGTGGTCGTTTCTGCAAGAAAGTGTCCCATATTACTGTACTATATATGCAAATCTACACCCAAACCACCACATCAGTACAGCACATGAATAAACATGTACAGCTTAAGTGTTAAACTAGTGGAGTAAAAACAAAAAGTATTCAGAAAAAAGTAAGTCAAAACTGTGAGATTAAGAAATTCGGAATAAGTGAGAAAAAAACAAGATTGAGCTTGAATTTTGATATGTCAGATTTGCGCATTTAAATCTCGCAATTCTGACTTTTTCTTTGAATTGCGAAACACAAAGACACAATTATGTTTTGAGATTTATTTATTTCCTTCACAAAAACGGGATTCCGTGCAAAATTGTGGAAGCCATGAAGGGCCAACTGTAACAAAACAGCTTTATCTACACTCTTAAAAATAAAGGTGCTTCACAGGGATGCCACAGGAGAACCTTTTTGTCTAAATGGTTCCATAAAGAACCTTTAACATCTGAAGAACCTTTCTGTTTAAAAAAAAAAGGTTCTTTGTGGAGAGAGGTTCTTCAGATTATAAAAAGGTGAAAAAGAAATGGTTCTTTAAAGAACCTTTGTCTAAATTGTTATTTGTGGAACCAAAAATGGTTCTTCTATGGCATCGCTTGAAGCCCCTTTATTTTTAAGAGTGTAAAAGACTGAAGTGACTGAGTCTTCATCTCATGTGAGAGGCTTACATCATTTAATGATGTATCCCCAAAACACTATTCTTTCCTGTAAGTGTCAATCTTTTAAGCACAGAGTAGCCTACACCTTTAAGACTCGGACACTAGAGCTCCTGATAGTAATCTAACTACAGAATGCATTTCTCAGTTAAGTGTAAATGAAAGCACTCGTATGAGAAACAAAAAGTTGTGCTGCACCTTACAACCCCACACAACTGAAAGTATCACCATGTGACTGAACTCTCGGGTATTTCCTGGCCACCGTGGCCAACTTGTGTCGGAGGGTGGAGTTCAATCAGTCGAACATACATCACTGAAGCAAATCAAGAATCACTGTCATCGGGTTCCTCTCAAATCCCATCATGTCCACGGCGTTCAGGTCTTGCCTCGTGCTCAGCGGCTTCATATTGGCGTACATCGCTTATCTGTTGTTGGGAGCGCTTGTTTTCTCTGCCATCGAGAGGCCCGTCGAAGAGACCATGAAATCAGACCTGAACTCGCTGAAAGAGGAGTTCCTCAACCTGAGCTGCATCAACGCCACGGCTCTCGAAACTTTCTTGGAGAAAGTCTTGCAAGCGAATAAATACGGCGTGTCGGTCCTTGAAAACGCGTCGCTGCCTACAAACTGGGATTTGGCGTCTGCTCTGTTCTTTGCAAACACGATGGTCACGACAGTGGGTGAGTTTCACACGAACGGAGTTTAACGGGTGTTTGTTTGATGCTGCTCATGTCGGGCAGTTGTTAGTATAACATTAGTAGTCAATCTCAGAGACCATAACAAACATTACAAGTGCTGCAAAACAAAGTTACAAAGTTCGCCAGAACAAACTAAGTAGCAAACGATAATGCGTGGAGCGTTTATTTCGGTTGCAATGTTTTTGAGTTTTACTACTTCACTCGGCAATCTTTTTTCATTTCTATAGAAGAATGTAGCAGTGTTCCAGTAATATGTGTAGACATTTCATCGCGTAACTTTATTTGCACAATGCAAGATCAACAGGATGTTAAACCATGTGGAAATGTTGGCAAAGAGGGTATTTTTGGACTTTGGACTTCTTCCTGCAGTAGATGCATATTTGCACGTAAAAGACACTAGACTGTTCATTAAAATAAAATGGATTAATAACATGATTTCTGATAGCACAACAAAACCTTAGTTCAGGGATTCTCAAAGTTATTTGTCAGCTGAACTCTTTTGATGTAAAATATTTTAAGTTATAACTTATGTAGTTATGAATAATGTGTACAGTTAATGTGTGATACAATGAATCCATGTATGAAATTATTTTACATAAATATAATGTTGAATGTGGGAAGACGGAAACATTCTGTACAATGCAATATATCAAATCCACTGTGAAATAAAAGTGCAAATAATACTAAAACTTATACTGTGATATGTGAACAACTTGTTTGTTTTAGATATGTCAGTGACTTTTTTTTTTTTTAAGTAAATGTATATAATTGCAGGTAAGTACTTGTCCATGCTTAACACTGTATACTAAAATACAATATAAACAGACAGTACGTTTATCCTGCAAGAATAGTAGCCTGTTTAATATGAGTCCTGCAGGAATGAGCAAGATGATTCCTGCACAAGGCTTAAAAAAAACCCTACAGCTATATATCTAGTCCTACAGGAATTCAAAATTCACGTAGGTAGTCATGTGGTCCTGCGGGACAAATGTGTGTTCACTTCAGTTTAAAAAAAGTGCATCTCTACAGAAATCACCTGTAAATGATAGCAAGTGGAGTATATGGTTTCAAATGAGAAGTAAATTAGTATTTTATTGTTTCCCAAAACAAAGGAGCATTGAAACGAAGTGCTTCGTACTACTTACCAAACCTGATTTCCATTTATCAACTTGATCATTGTGATAAATATTCATGGAACGGATATATTGCATCCATGCTTTATACAGTGGGTACAGAAAGCATTCAGACCCCCTTAAATTTTTCACTGTTTGTTAAATTGCAGCCATTTGCTAAAATCATTTAAGTTCTTTTTTTTCCCTCAATGTACACACAGCACCCCATATTGACAGAAAAACACAGAATTGTTGACATTTTTGCAGATTTATTAAAAAAGAAAAACTGAAATATCACACGGTCTTAAGTATTCAGACCCTTTGCTCAGTATTTAGTAGAAGCACCCTTTTGATCTAATACAGTCATGAGTCTTTTTGGGAAAGCTGCAACAGAACAGTCACAGAGTTGTTGTGAAACCACTCCTTCATTATTTTAGCTGTGTGCTTGGGGTCAGTGTCTTGTTGGAAGGTGAACCTTTGGCCCAGTCCTAGGTCCTGAGCATTCTGGAGAAGGTTTTCGTCCAGGTCCCTGTACTTGGCCACATTCATCTTTCCCTCGATTGCAACCATTCGTCCTGTCCCTGCAGCTGAACCCCCCCACAGCATGATGCTGCCACCAACATGCTTCACTCTTGGGACTGTATTGGACAGGTGATGAGCAGTGCCTGGTTTTCTCCACACATACCGCTTCACATACCGGTCGTCCCAAACGTCTTCCATTTAAGGATTATGGAGGCCACTGTGTTCTTAGGAACCTTAAGTGCAGCAGAACTTTTTTTTTTTTTGTAACCTTGGCCAGATCTGTGCCTTGGCACAATTCTGTCTCTGAGCTCTTCAGGCAGTTCCTTTTGACCTCATGATTCTCATTTGCTCTGACATGCACTGTGAGCTGGAAGGTCTTAGACAGGTGTGTGGCTTTTCTAATCAAGTCCAATCAGTATAATCAAACACTGCTGGACTCAAATGAAGACGTATGAACCATCTCAAGGATGATCTAAGAAATGGACAGCACCTGGGTGTCACAGTAATACTTAAGAACACCATGTGATATTTCAGTTTTTCTTTTTTAATAAATCTGCAGAAATGTCAATATGGGGTGCTGTGTGTACATTGAGGAAAAAAACATGAACCTAAATGATTTTAGCAAATGGTGGCAATATAACAAAGAGTGAAAAATTTAAGGGGATATGAATACTTTCCGTACCCACTGTAAATGGCAAGAACTTTTTCCAAAATAAAATAAAGGGGACAACTCCTAGTTATCCTATAGTATATAATATCCAGATGTTGTTTGAAATATTACTGATTTAAAGACATTTAAGGTCAGCTCTGTTTAGATCAATGCACATGATTACTCTGGGAATGGAAATTAAGCGAGTGTAGTATTTGGAGTGCAGTGTATACAGATCTTAAATACTTTTCATGTACTTGTGAGGTGTTTAATTAGAATAACTACCTTATGTTTTTCGTCCATTTTAATTATAGCTGTCAATAGTTTGAAGGAAGACCTCATAATTATATTGTAAGGTTATAAGTGACTTGTTTTCTTTTCAAGTAATACATTTGTCATATATGGAGAAAGAAACTTTTTTTTGTTGTTGTTGTTGTTGTATAAAATGCAATGTGTATGGTTATATTCAAATTGTAGTGTGCTTGAGTTATCGCAGCTCCATGTTTTTTAACCTTGAAAATTATGTCAAGGTTATTGGATGAAATGTTTGTTTTTGTCAAACCCCCATTTAATCTCTTTCACTCTTCCAAGTTTAGGTATAGTGCAAGCTTTGTTTGCTTTAACTGGACTTCTCAGTTTTGGTCCTGCTAGCAGTATCATGGGAAATCAGTCCTTTGGCTTGTGTGTCTGTATAAAGCTTTACTTTCATAAAGCATGTTAACCTTGGTTCTGTGAAATGTATGATTGTACACTGTTCATAATATATATTTTGTGTTCCACAAAGAAAGTAAGTCATAGAGATTTAGAATGTGACATGAAAATTTTCATTTGTGGGTGTGAACTATCCCTGATGCAAGTCAGAGCATCTCACATAAAATCTCACATGAAAATGCTAAATCTTTACCAAGATACAAGTAACCTTTAGACCAAAATCTTCTATGCATGATACAGTCTAGAGTAGGTTAATTTTACCACATTAAGGAACAACATCACGATATAGAACTTCTGTCTATAATCAGAAACATGTCGTGTGGAGCACTTTTATGATGCTGAATGGATGCATTTTTTTATATCACTTGTTATTAGGGGTGTAACGATTCACTCGTTTTCTCGATGCATCGATTACAAACCCTGTCGATTCATATGCATCGATCTTGAAACATGATTTTTGAATCGTGAATCACCGATCTTGGACAGCAATCGATTCAAAATTCTAAGAATCGAATGAATCGCGATTTCTATAGCGATTCAATGCTTTCAAAATGTATACACATTAAATTACTACACGCACGAATTAATGGAGACCTTGAAGAGTGTTCGTGAATCGTGCCTGTTATCTGTCCTTCACGCGCTCCACCGTTTACCGCCTGAGACTGTCACAGGATTGCGCTCGCGCTCCGTTCGTCTCTGACGCAGCTGACATGTGATCTATAGGACTCGTGGCCAGTAATGCTAACTTGAAGTAGTTTTACTTTTCTGTAGTTTGTCAATGGCTCTCTGCATCTTACCGACGGAGTTACCGGAGCCGTCGACAGCTGTATTTATTGCATGGACGGAGCAGAAATGTAAGTGTCTAAATCATACGCACAGATCCATTGAATGATAAATGTTTTTAAACAATGCGGATGAACCGAATATACGAAGGAAACGTTTAAAATTAACCACAGCATTAACAACGACCTTGAAATAAGAGCGTGATATTTATCTGATAATATGCATGAAAGTAGCGTTTGTTTCATTAGCAAACAGACATCTGATACGTTTTCTCTCAGAATCATTCGCTGATGGAGAGGAAAAGTTAAATAGAGATGAAGACGTTTTCACACTGAAAGAGAAGCGATCTCGCTCTCATAGACGTGCCAGGCTATATCTGCAGCTAAACTGAATAAAAGCAGAATGAACTGATGAAACTAAAAAATACCCACAAACAATTTATGAATGATGCAGTGCTAATTGACATTTATTACAGTACAGAAACTATAAAGTATATTTTCTACCTTATTCTGTGCAGAAAATTTAAATAATTGCTAATTAAATGTAGCCTAGTATATAAAACAAATCATAAAATTGCCATTAGGAAAAAAATATCGATTACAAATGATTGATTATTGTCCAGCAGTGTATTTATTACAGCTAATTAAAAGTAATTAAAAAAGAAGATAATTCCTTGTAAAAAAAAAATAAATAATAATAATAATTATTATTATTATTATATAGGCTACATACATAAAATTATTGTATTTGACATTTCTGTCACTTCTGAAATTATGGCTACGCCCCTGGTGTGACAAAATGTTAGCTTATACATAATACTCTTTAAGCTCTTTTTTTAAAAACTTGGTTTACATACATTTTTACGTATGCCATGTCGCATCATTAAACTAGCATTTAAAAATGGACAAAAGTTTTTTTTTTCTAACCAAAAATGCTACTGTATTTTCCCCCTGACTAAGCATTTAAAGAATTTAGTAGAAGCATTTAAATAATCCCGTGAATGCACTTAAAGAATGCAGAATCGAATCATTATAATCGAATCGAATTTAATTGTTCTAAATTTGCAAAAATCGTTCTTGAATCGAATCGAAAACCTATGAATCGTAATCGAATCGAATCGCTGCCTTGCCAAAGATTCACAGTCCTACTTGTTATATATTGTCTTATCACTCAGCTGTAAAGCTTGCTCTGTGGCAAAGCACAAAGGCATTACAGATGTAATGATATGCATTGTGAAAAGCGCTTTACAAATAAATTTGGCTTGAAGTGATTTTTCCACTCCTCTCCAAGCACCATCATCTTCTTTCCTTCTCTTCAGGGTACGGCCACACTACGCCGCTGTCTGATGCGGGTAAAGCTTTCTCCATCATGTATGCTTTGATTGGAGTGCCCTTCACCATGCTAGTGCTCACAGCCTGTGTCCAGCGCCTCATGCACCCTCTGACCTACCGGCCCATCTCTGTGTGCCAGCGGAGGGCAGGCCTGCAGCATCGCAGTGCCAGTGTGCTGCACTTCATCATAATGCTGGTCCTGGTGGTGCTCGGCTTCTTTGTGGTGCCTGCGCTGGTGTTCAGCACCATAGAAGAAACCTGGTCTTTCTTGGACTCCTCCTACTTTTGTTTCATCTCGCTCTGCACTATAGGACTGGGGGACTTCGTACCAGCAGAAAAGCCAGGACAGAGACTCAGAGCTTTGTACAAGATATCAGTCATGGGTAAGAGAAGTGATTTTCCAACTTCAGTAATGCTGGTTTCTTTTAGATAATTTTTCTTATATACACACACACACTATATACACTCTAGAAGCATATAAATAAAAAAATATATATATGGTGTTTCTTGAAAGTTTGTGAAACATTTAGAATTTTAATTTTTCTGCATAAATATAACCCAAAACATCATCAGATTTTCACACAAGTCCTGAAAGTTGACAAAGAGAACCCGATCAAACTGATCATGTTTGTGGAAGTGTATCATGGCATGAACAAAGGAGATCTCGGAGGACCTCAGAAAAGGTATTTTCTGTCCATCAATGCTGCATTTAATTGATCAAAAATGCAGTAAAATAGTGAAAATATTACAATTTAAAATAAGGAGAAAGAGCAAAATGTATGTACCATTCTGACCACAACTGTACAAATACACACACACACACATTTTTGTTTTTAAATGTATTCGCTTCTTGAGTATGACCTAAATTTTTATATCATTTTTCCTTTATTAAACCAAACCTAAAATATAAAGTCTAAAATACAAGAGCAAAATAAAATTAACTATATTTATTATATATTTATATGAAATAAAAAATAACATTCACATTTAATCTGCTTGTGGAGTCCGCACGATCTTTACAGTAATTTTCATCTCTTAAGAGGATTAGAGCTGAAGTTATGAAAGTCTTTTATGACCTAAACAGTCATGCACTGTCCACTTTTTACTGTTATGAAGTCATGCACTGTTGTATAAAAATATGAAATGTCTACAAAGCAGACGCCAAAAAAATATGCAATTTTAGGTGCTGAAGTCAGAATCCCATGTAATGTCTCGCATTTGATGGTAAAAATCCATGTTTTCTTTTTTTTCAAAATATACCAGCATCATGAATGTAGGACCGTCCTAGGTATATATTGTATTACAAATGTAATAAATTTTTCTGTTCTTAAACGCTATAAAATATTTCCACTTGTAAATGTACCTGAAATTGAGCATGAGCTTTCGTTCTTCTCTCTTACAGTCTACCTGTTTGTGGGATTGATGGTCATGTTCCTGGTCCTTCGGACTTTCCACAAGCTTGCAGATGTGCACGGCTGGACTGCTTTCTTCCAGCTGCCGAGCTACGAGGAGGAAGATGAGGATAAAGAACCAATAATGGAACAAGATCCTGACGATGAATCCCCTGAGGCTGTGAAGCCCCTGGATCCCAGCTCTCAAGTGTCCTACAACTCCATCAATAGATAAAACCCCAGATCTCTTCATATTCAGATAAGGTCACTTATTTTCAGTGTCCTGCACTTGTACATTGTCTGGACATGTAACATCAACACGTTGCAATTTAGCACCACAAAGGTCAAGACAATCAAGTATGAACATGTGCAATACAATACACTTCACTGTCAGACAGGACCGCTTCTGATGCTTTGTAGGAACGAAGTATAGCAGAACATTTCATGAACCAAATGAGCTCTTTTTTTGTTTGTTTGGAGTTGCCAAATCTGATCTTCAAAACTATATGGATGTTGTTATTGCTTTAGGAAGTGGAGAGTCCCAAGTGTGAATCTTCTTTAGTTTTGTGTAGGTTCGTAACTGATGATGCTTTTCAGATTATTAAATGATTATTTCATGGACCAAGATCGCTCTGGATCATAGTAACAGGAAGAGAATGCTGCTTCTTGCCCTCCGTTCAATACATTCATTCAATGAGTGTGAAATTAATTTTCATAGCTAGTTAATGATGGTTCTTGATGTCGAGTCATGTGGAGAACTTCAGATGCACTTTATAATTGGCTTTTAATTAAGGTTTGTGCAACCATGGGACAGCCCGTGATTATGCTGGACACAATCTCTTTGTCTTTATTGTAGTACTGTATATTCTATAAATATTCTTTGTATCATTGCAATTGTATATTCAGTGCTGGATTGGAGGGAACAAAAAGGTCTCTGATGTTCACTGTCAGAAGAACAAAATGTGTTTTAAGAAATGCATGCACAGAAAAATAAAATAAAATTTGTTTTGGTATTTTGTGACTTGATGCATTTGCATGGGCAGGTGTGACCAAATATAAGTCTGTGTAGCTGTGGAGTTAAAGGGAGGTTGTGCTTTACACACCCCGTTTTATCTTTAAATATGTTTTGAAAAGCTGTTAATTAACATGTCAGTATATAGATAAGTTTAAATAACCTACCACTCAATCAAAAAATAATCCTTATCTCTCCTATAAGCAGAATAAAGTTCCCTTATGAACAATCGCTGACACTTATGACTGTTGTTTACTCTGATACCGAAACCTGATTTGATCATGTTTGTTTAGCTGCATAAACCAATGGCGCTTCAACCCACCAGAAGGCGTGGAGACGACTGCTATAGAAGTCACCAAATCACCAAGGTGGTCTCTGGTCACTTTACATATTAGAGAGTCATCTGCATGGCATTCTGTCCAAACAGCAATTTGACACGTTCTAGTACAGGAACTTTCAGTTTCTTAGATATAATTCATCATTTGGCCATTTGATGTCACCAAGTACCACTTTATTTGAAGTATAACACTAGAATAGAAAGAGTGATTAATATTCACGTTATAATTTCATACTGACATAGTCAATCTTTTGCATCCACATGTTCATCTGCTGAAACAGCATCAGTACACTCTAGCAACATTAACTGCACATTATAATAACTTTAAACCAAACGTACACAATCTCATATTTTAATGACCTTTATGTAAAGGTCACTCCAAATAGTAACCCGCAAACCATGTAAAGATTTGACTCAATGGAAAGTGCGTATTTAAGTAAAACATTATTTCATAAAGTAATAAAAAACTAAAAAGGCACAGTTGTAAGGACTCCCTTCAAAACAATTGTGTTTAACAGTCACTGAACTTTGTTAAATGACACTTTGAATGAATCTGTTTTTCAGATCATTTCTTTAACAGAACAAGAGATGTGCAAGATGACAAAGACTGCTGACATTGAGATCAACTACTCTGAACATGAGAAGCTAGTAAATATCATAATCAGTTTGTCTCATTCAATCCCTCGTGTTACTCAGTCGAAGTACCTCCAGAAACACGGTTTATAACCTCAATATCGAGACACCGTATCATCAAAATCAGCTTTGCGGGTACGTTCGCATCAGGATGTCCATGACATGCTCTATCTCCTGGATTTCCCACGTTGCCTGACCGTGAGAGACTAAAGAGGAGGAAGAGGATGCCGATGTGGATTTGGACAGGGATGGCAGATACTTCACTAGATCGTCTGCCATGACCGAGAAACCTTGCAGAAGGTTCACCTCGGGTTCAAACACAGCCGTGTCGATGTCTAGGAGAAGTCTGTCTAGACCTACATCCTGAAGACAACCTGGACAAATCAGCTCTGTTTTGACGGACGGTGCCATGTCAGACGTTCTCTCAGTCCTCGGAGGACGCTGTGTTCGACTGTTTACAGAGCTGAGCGGAGCCCGCTGAGATGCACAAGGCCCTTGACTGGCCTCTAGATCTTTAAGAATGGAAGAAATGGCTGAAGATAAAGAGAAATCCTCCTCTGAAGTCCAGGCCATGAAATCGTCATCCGTATTTTCAGCATTCAGCGAGAACAGAGGTGTATGATGCTCTCCTGATGGAGACCAACTGGGGGAAATTGGCCTCTGGTTTTGATTTTGTGGGATTATTTACAGTGGACAGAGATTCGACCTGCGCCCGGACCTCAGACTGGACCTGCCGCAGTGTGTTGTTGATCAGAACCGACCGTAATAAGCAGGGCTCCACGAGAGCCTGGTCACGGTGAAACTTATCCATGGAGATGTCCAACACGGACTGCAGCTGACTTCTCCACGCAGATCCTCCTCCCTCGTCCTCTCTGTGAAGTTTGCGCTTCTGTCCCTTGGCCACCATTTCTCACGCTGCAAAACAACAGTGAGTTTGCGTTTAAGACTGCTCTTATGAGGAAATGTTTGATACACCCAATGCACACACAATAGGCCAAGAATGATATGAAATGATTAAAAAGGCCATCTGACCATGCTTTTTGCTAAAGCTTTAAAGACAAATTATTTTTAATATAAATTAGATAAAATACTAAAAAGACTTCTCAAATTAAAATTGTTTTTAATAATAGAATACCTGAGGACAGACAAAGCATAATCCCAGTAAAAGACATTAATCTGGAGAATTTATATATTTTATACCAGGCATATAAATATATAAATTACATTTTAAGTGAATGTCACCACTATGAACGCAAATCAAATGATTTCTCTGAATTAACCTAAAGGTTTTAACGAACAGTTTAGATGTCTGAAAATGTACAACTCATTAAATGACTCAATAATAACCCCATAAAATACAATAAATGTTAAATAAAATAAAAAATACAATAAATTAAAGCACCCCAAGGACGTAATTTTAGCTTTTTACTTTTAAAACTGTTTTTACTTCACAAATCTAAAAAACACTGATGTGTCCAGAAATCCATTATTAATAAACAGACACAAAACACTTGATTAACCAAATAAGAAAAACAATAAAAAGATATTCAGCATCACTTTTTTCCAAAAAAACACAAAACAGCTCATCTGTTTTACTGACTAAATCTCCAATGTTGGTATTCAGATCAAATTACAAAATTAAGAGCAAAAGCCAATCAAGAGAAAAAAAATGAGATGTGTATGTTTAATATTTCGAAAATATTTGGTGTCGAAGACAACATGGGCCTGTATGTACTGCGACAACTCCAGAGACGATCTTAATGCTGAATTTTTAATATTAAGTCATGAATTAGTGTTAAACTAGGCATATTTATTATCAGTATCCTAGAACAGCAGCTAAGTTAACAAAGTTACTTTATAAATCGACACAAACTCATGTAACGTTATCCATAAGTTTGTGAGCAGAAATCAGTGCGATAGCTTAGCATGTTAGCTGAGGATGGCTGAAGCGAAACAGTCGTTCCGAAGCTTTGCGAGATCCCGAAGCGCAGATGTGTCGAAACACTGATCCGAAGCGTGATTCGAAACACCCATGTCACGTGACTATGACCAAACGAAGCCTCGAAGTGTTTCACTAATTGTTTCATCAGGTGTGGTCCGCCGAATCAGCGTTTGATTGGAACGGTCGGGAACAGACCACACAATCGCACATCTGTATAAAAGTGAAATAAACGCATTTTGACCTCGTGGGTTTTTGTGAGAGGAGTTTGACTTTGAGATAGCGGATTTTTGGTGATATAGTGACATAGTGCGATTTGATTAGTTATAGGCAATTTAGACTTACATTTAAATTTACACAACACATTGACTGAGAGGCTAGAGACAGACAGAGTATACATATAGTGACACATTAATAGATACATAGATATAAATATATATAGACAGCTAGATTAATAGATAGATACATATATAGATAGATTACAGAAACATATATAAATACATATATTATAGATAGATACATATATAGATAGATTATAGATACATATATAAATACATATATTATAGATAGATACATATATAGATAGATTATAGATACATATATAAATACATATATTATAGATAGATACATATATAGATACATAGATTATAGATACATATCTAGATACATAGATCGATTCATATATAGATAGATAGATTTGGATAGATAGATAGATAAAATGGAAGCTCCCCAGAAGAGATGCCGTACATCTGTGGTGTGGGAGCATTTCCATTTAGAAACCCCAAATAAAGTGAGATGTGTGTATTGTGATCGGCAGCTAGCCTACTGCAACAATACATCATCCATGATGCGCCATTTGAGGAGCACTCATCCTGCCATTTTGCAGGGTGCAGAGGATGGCATTCCCCCTGTACCTAGGCCTGCTACTGACACTGCTGGGCCATCTAAGCAAGGTATGCATTGTTTGGGATATAATTATAATTGAAATATAATTACAACCTTTTGGGACACTGTTTATAAAGTTTATAAGTTATATAAAGCACTGATTATAAACACTGGAAGGTTTCCAAATAATGAACCAGTAGGCTATACTTTTAATAGATGTGCACTAATTGAAGCTGTATTTTTCCAATGTATTTGTCTGAAAGTATGTTTTGTATTCTCTTTTAAAAGTCAGACAGAGGGAATTGGATGAGGCTCTTATAACATGGTGGTGAAGGATCTGCAGCCCTTCACCATCGTGGACGATGAGGGATTCAGGGCATTTGTGAACAAGCTTGATCCAAGCTATGTCCTCCCATCCCGGAAGGTGCTTAAAATAATGGTCAGCGAAAAGTACAACAAAGCCAAGGAGAAGACAATGGAGGACCTACAAAAGGCCGAATTTGTTAGCCTTACAGCTGACATGTGGTCCTCCATTAATATGGATGGATATCTTGGTGTGACTTGCCATTACATAACACCAGAGGCAAAAATGGCAACTGTTGTACTGGGTGTAAGGAGGTTTTACCAAACCCACACAGCCCAGTATCTCATGGAGGCTAAAGCCTTGCTAATGGCTGAGTGGGGAATAACCTCCAAAGTTCAGTGCATGGTGACTGACAATGCATCTAACATGATCCTAAGTGCCCAGCTACTCCACCTTCGCCATGTCCCATGTTTTGCTCATACTTTAAATTTGATTGTGAAAAAGGCACTAGATCAAACCCCAGTCATCAATGAAATGCGCCAGAAGGCCAGAAAGATAGTGGGGTTGTTCAGATCCAGCTGCAAAGCAAAGGACAAGCTTGTGGAGATGCAGAGCTTGATGGGAAGACCAACTCTCAAACTGATACAGGAGGTTGACACGAGATGGAACAGCACATTTGACATGCTACAGCGCTTGTATGACCAACGTGAACCAGTGGCTGCTGCACTTTCCAACTTAAACAATGATACTGCTCCCCTGACAAGTATTGATTATGACATTATTGAACAATCATTGTCAATACTGCAACCATTCAAACTCGCAACAACAGAGATGTCAGAGGATAAGAGAGTGTCTGCTTCAAAGCTTATACCACTGTACAGGATGTTGCAGCACAAGCTTGCACAGAAAAAAGGAAATGCAACGCAGGAATCAACTGTTCAATTAGGTAGGCCACAATGACCATACTACCCATGTGATTGGCCATAACTGTCATATTATTGTCATTATTATAAATATGTGTTTCTCCTGTTTTGGCTCATAGGCTCACATCTGCAAGAAGGTCTGCACTCCAGATGTGGAGGTTATGAGAGTTTTAGAGCCTTGGCACTGGCTACACTGCTGGACCCAAGGTTCAAAAATGTGGCATTTGGAAATGCTGCCAAAGCCCAGGAAGCTGAAAAGCATATCACACTGGAGTGTGCTTCACTGATGCGTTCAAACACAAATCCTGGTGAGCAGTTTCAGTCTGTGTTATGTTATGTAATCTGAATCATGTAATATAATATATCCTTCATATATGCCGTCAGTTTAGGATTTGTTACTAATTGCTGTTTTCATTTTTATTCAGACCCAGAAATGTCAACATCACACCCATCATCATCATCATCACCATCACCATCACCACCAGTAGAAACACAGGACAGTTTATGGGAACTTTTTGATACTCGCATCCATCAAACCAAGATGATACACAATGCTACAGCTGATGCCACAGTGGAAGTGAAAAAATACATCAACGATGCGTATTTGCCCAGAACTTACTGGAAAGAGAGAGCAGTAATCTTTCCTCATTTGTATGTCCTTGCAAAAAAATATCTTTGTATGCCAGCAACAAGTGTCCCTTGTGAGAGGATTTTTTCAAAGGCTGGAGAAATTATCTGTAAAAAAAGAAGTAGGCTAAGTCCTTCCACAGCAGATAAATTAATATTTTTGAATAAAAATCTCTAAAAAAGTGAGACATTGTGGCTTGATTTCTTTTATTAATATTCATTTTTCATGACCAAAATAACATTATGCACAGTGAGGAGCCTATAGGTTACAAGCTTCACATATTAGAACATTATAATAATAAAAAAACAACACATTTTTTTAATGGCTCGTCAAGGTTGTTTCAGATCAACACCTGCAAGTGACCACTAGGTGTCACCGTTGAGACGGGTGTCGGATTGATTCGAAGCCTCGATACAATATGGCACATTTGGTTCAACTGTTTCATTGGTTCACGAGGCCTCGATTTTGCCATCACTAATGTTAGCTACACACTAATACTTTCAGGATAACACGTTTTACTCACCTGTAAAGTATGCAAACAAACTCCAAAATCGACGTAACTCTTGTAGGTTTATGTATTCATTTGACCTCTATAAATTATATAACGCTGCTGACACGTCGGGCAACTGGAAGCGTTTGTTGGAATGTTTTCTCCCGCCAGTGATTCAATCGTTCTGACGTCACGCGCGAAATGAACGCCGGGTATTGTAGTCCCAGAAATACCTACTAGTTCTTGCATTAAAAAAAGATTAGTTAAAGCGGGTCCAAAACAGGTTTTACACCACATAATATACTACCAACGTAAACAAGAAACAAGAGCTTTGTAAACAAACATCTTTATTTAAAAACTGAAAATAAAATGATTACATTATAAGGCAAATTACATAGTTTTTCATTCAATGATTCTTAAGGCAAAACAAACAGCAAGGAGTTCTACAATCCAACGATCCTTTTTTCAATAATAACAAACTTTCTAAGATTTACTTTAGATAGATTTATTGCTGGTCAGTTTATGTATTTATGAAAAAAAAAAAGTATTTTATAGGTGCAATCAGTAACTTTAGAAAAGCTTCTCTGTTGTTTGACACTTTTGGTTGCAGAATGTATCAAGGCTGATTGGGAGTAAAGCACCTCAACAATAACATGAGTAACAAAAAATTAAGATGCTGCAAATATAAAGTCATTTTGACTAGTACTGAGTAACCCAACAATTACTAAGAGCCTCTGAGTGCATTAACTATATTCTCCACAAACTCCAACCGTCTTTCCATCCCATTGAGAAGTGGAGAGGCACTTGACAAAGAAATGGCCCAGGTCATATTTGGAGATGACTCTTCCTTTTAACATGTTCTCACTCACAGTGTATTTTTCTGTCAGAGGTTTGTCACCTAAAAAGACAACAGTGACATATTTTCTTAAACATACAGTAAAGGTCCTGGTAGAATAATAAAATATACTTCCATATTTTAGCGATGCAGATCTTTTAGTTCTCATTACCAGCAATATGCGG